>NC_056626.2:129897332-129967332 GCF_002870075.4 Lactuca sativa
CTATTTCAAGTTAGCCAGTAAAAATGACTTAATAGGGTAATATATTTTTCACTTTGTACACATTTAATCAATAATATTTTTGTACACATTTAGTCCTTAACATTTGTTTTTATTGCAAAATAAGTCATTTTTGTTTTTGTACTCATTCAGTACTTATGAATGACTTTTTTAGGTTTTTCTCATGATATCTTAAGTGGAACAATCATTAATGATGTGTTTGGGATTTTTGATGCTTATATCAATCGCAATCTCGACTACTTGGTTGCTTAGGTCGTGTGTTATGAACATCATAACTTTTTCATACGATCTTAGATTTTGACGATCTTTATATCCATGCGTTCGTATTTTAGTCTACTATAACTTTCGTTTAGATTACTCCTGCTAAAAAGTAATATATTTTTACTTACGATGTTTATATCTATACGTTTTTTATGAATGCATGTATGAATGTCTTTTTTTTAATAAAATCGAGAGTAAAAATATATTATATTTTAACGGAAGTAATCATAATAAAAGTTGTAGTAGACTAAAAAAATGAACACGTGGATATAAAGATCGTTAAAATTTGATATCGTATGAAGAAGCTACGACGTTCAGAACACAAGACCTAAGCCAAACCACAAGACCTATGCAACCAAGCAGTCGAGATCGTGATGGACATAAACATCAACAACCCAAACACCTCAGTAGCTCACAAATGATTGTCCCATGTAAGATGTCGTATGAAAAACTTTTAAAAAAAAATCATTTATAAGTACTGCATGAGTACAAAAACAAAAATGACTTGTTTTGAAACAAAAAAAATATTAAAGACTAAATGTGTACAAAATAAGAAATATATTACCCTATTATGACATTTTCTCGGCTAACCATGAGTAATCAGTCATAAAGACTAAATGTGTACAATTTAACAAGTTGAAGGGGTAAATGTGGACGAAAAAAAACTCAATGACTAAATGCATACAAATTGAAAAATATATTACCTATTATATCCGTTGGTATTTAGTTCACTACAACATGTACATATATCTATTTAATAGTTATATAAGATGATGCTGATATTAACAAAATGACATCAAAGCCATATCATATACACAATTGTTACAATGTAGCTAAACAAGCGACATAGTTGTGTTTAACTACAAAATCCATTTAAAATATATAAAAATCTACTAAAAGTGTCGTATGCTTTCTATAAGCTAATATTTTTTTTGTTTATCGTGTGTAGATGAAGTATAATTACAATTTCGTGAGGTTATGGTCCATTTTTATATATCTACCCAAAGAACTTGTTACCCGTCGTTAATTATATATGAAAGTTTTTTAGATAAAAAGAGAAAAAGACATGGTCGTTTATTTTCATAGTAAAAATTCAAAAATTAAATTTGAAAATTATTTTAAATAAATCATTAATTAAGAGATATACCAAAATTTTAAAGTTATTATAACTTCAAGCATAACATATAATTAGAAAAAATAAATCTGAATTTTGAATATCTCTTTGACATGTGACACAATATTAATAAGAAGTCGTATTAGACTGATGCATGTCAAATGTAGATTAAAACTATTCTTTTATTAGAATAACAATATATATATATATATATATATATATATATATATATATATATATATATATATATATATATATATATAAAAGAGTAGCTCTTTTGCCATGTGTCACCATATTAGACATTTTAATTAATGTGTTTGCCACTTGTAAATCTATTAGTTTTCCATTTTAAATTTATTAAACATCCTCATTAATGTGATTCTATTTTAAATTTTAAATTTTAAATTATTATTTTCATTAATTCACAAATAAAAAATATCTAATATATATTAAAAATTAATTTTATATATTTATTTGAATCAATGATTATAATTTCACATAACTAATAAAAAATATCTCTTAAATTAATAATTTATTTAAAATAACTTATTAATAATTTTGAGTTTTACTATAAAAGTTTGATTAATTTTATAACCGTGGTTCCCACGGGTTATAAACTAGTGTATATATATATATATATATATATATATATATATATATATATATATATATATATATATATATATATATATATATATATATATCCCTATTCTAATAAAAGAATAGTTTTAATCTCCTTTTGACATGTTTCACCATATTAGACCTCATAATTAATGTATATTTTATTTTTCATTTGTCATGTGTCACTCTATTATGTCTCCTAATTAATACATGTCATTTGTCAACCTATTGATTCTCCATTTCGAATTCAAATTTTAAATTTCTCACTCTAATTGCATTAAATTAATAACATTAGAATAAAAATTAAAATAAAATGACTACAAAATATAAAGTGATATAATTTGACATATTTATTTAAATCAATGATTATAATGTTATAAAACTAAAAGAATCTCTTAATTAATAATTTATTTAAAATAAGTGATTAATAATTCTGACTTTTTACTATTAAAATTTAATTAAGTTTGTAGCCGTAGTTCCCACGGGTTATAAACTAATATATATATATATATATATATATATATATATATATATATATATATATATATATATATATATATATATATATATATATATATATATATATATATATATATATATATATATATATATATATAAACTAGATGTGAGACTAGAACTGACAATCCGTATCTACGTGTCGTGTATTCGTGTCAGACACGAATTTGGTAAACACGACACGAATTATAAAACGTGTTTTGGGTATCAAACACAAACACGACACATAAAAAATTCGTGTGACATGTGACACGACACGAATATACACGTCTTTTATCCGTGTTAAATGATGACACGAAAAACACGTATAGACACGTTTTTAATGACTTTCCTTTTAAGCTAGGGCTATAAACTATTTATTGACGTTTATGAAATTGGTTCCTAATATATTATAAATACAAAATTTAACCCTGAAGTATATATATGTATATACGTGTTTGTACGTGTCACGTGTCAACGCGAATTTGTATCGTGTCTTATACATGTCTAAACAGGTGAATTCGTGTTTAACACGTGTAAGACGTGAAACACGAATTTAAAATACGTGTCAGACACGAATAAATACGAAACACGAATTTCTAAAACACATACATGGAAACTCGTATCGTGTTCGTGTCGTATTAATCGTGTCATGTATCAAATTGTCAGGTCTATGTGAGACCCATGTATTACATGTGTTAGTTTAAAAAAAAAGTTAAATATAAAGGTTAAAATATTTGAGAATTTTGAATTTGTAAGAAATTAAGAAAATAATGATTTATTATAATGAAAATGTTTTTTATATTTTAAATTTAAACAAATAATCTAAATAAAGAAAAAAAAAACTAATGAGCCTTAATTTTGGAAATTTTGAAATTAAAAAGTAAGTTTATTAGTGAAATTAATATTAATTTATTACTACGTTTATTGCAATTATTACATTAAAATATTATGTAACACTTAATAAAATAGAAAAACTCATAAAATGACATGTGGAAAAAAAATTTAAAATAATCACAAAATGATATTTAACAAATTGAATGAAAATGTGACAATTGACAAAAAAAATCTCATAGAATATATATAAAAGAGACTCATAAAACATTATGGATTATATATATATATATATATATATATATATATATATAGAGAGAGAGAGAGAGAGAGAGAGAGAAAGAGCTAGGTTCAAATGTTTCTAGCAAGTATTGTGTGCATGTATGCACCAATCAGAATTGAGGAAATAATAAATCATTAAATAAATAATGTAAGGGTATTATAGTAATCTTTGAATATTTAATTATGGTAATTCATTAACTTTCTAAAACCTAGTTTTCTCCCCTCTTTATCTTCAAACGATCGACCTCAAAAATCTGTAGCCTCTTTCATGCTTCCCCATTCTATCTTCTGTTCCCTCTTTATCCTCAATTCTTCAAGTTGCTATGTACATCGTCAGAGATGGTTTTGATCAAAGGATGGAAGTGTAACGTCCCGATTCTCAGGTATTGTTTTAAATAAGATGTTTTGGATTAAACTCTACTCGACGAGTTGGTTTCCCTACTCGTCGAGTAGCAGCGGGGTGGGATCGCGGGTTAAGTGACCTACTCGACGAGCCCATGTCGGGACTCAGCGAGTAGGAGCTGGCAGATGAAACCCTAAATCTCGGGGTTTGTACCCCTATTTAAAGGGACCTTAGCCTCCCGTGGACCTATTTATAGTTCTAAAGTGTCCTTGAGAGCCCTTATTCGTGTGTGTGTGTGTGTGCCTTGTGTATGTGTTGAAGCTTGAAAATAGGCTTTTTGGAAGGAGAATACTTAGAGGAGAAGGAGATTGGAGCAATTAGAGTGTGGAAATCAACATCCATCTCAGATATCATCTTCCAGAGGTACCTAAACCGTCACTTTCCTTATAGATCTCCTCTATTGGTTGAGTTTTAGGGTTTTCTTGGAATATCTAGCTGGTATGATGAGCTACGGGCTAGATCTGAAGTTGTAACTTCAGATCTGGACCCTCTTCAGATTCTAGAAGCATAAAGTTTTAGTTTTGGTCGTGATTAAGGTCCCTCTTGGGCATGAAGCCCCATTAAGAGCTTAGATTTGGCATTTAGAGCATTTAAAGCCATGCATGCACGTAAGGCTTGCAACTTTATGTGATAAGCATGCCCTAGAAGCTTGAATCTGTGAGTTGGAGCCACTGCATGGCTCAAAATAGGTCTGAATGGACTCGGCGATTCACAAGGTTGACTCGGCGATTCACATGAAGATGGTTGTGAACTCGACGAGTTTGATGAACAACTTTGCGAGTCCGATGATGATTGCTATAGACTCGACGAGTTGAAGAACAACTCGGCGAGTCGGATGAGTTTTCTCCTAGATATGTATGCGTGTGTATCCGTCGAGTTGCAAGGAGGGAACTTGATGGGTGACCTTAAAGTTTGATCGAGAATCGAAGGAACTCGACGAGTCACCCTAATGACTCGGCGAGCTGGAATGGGCTTCAAGGAACTCAACGAGTAGCCGAGGGTACTCGGCGAGTCGATGTCAACATGGACTGTTGACCTTGACTGAGGACTTTGACTTTGATCAGGGGTTGACTAGTGGGTTATGGAGTACCTTATAAGGTTAAGGATTTAAGAGCATATTGTGCTATAAGTGGTGGAGCCTGTGTCAAGTGATCCGAGAGTTGGAGCTTACCTTCCGAGTCGACATCTGCGAGGTGAGTTATCCTCACTATATCGATAGGGTCTACGGCACCAAGGCCAGCCCTTTAGTTGTTATTGCTACGGTATGCTATATGTGGTTATGATCTGTTAGATCGGAATCAGGGTAGACAGTATGATATGCTCTTATGATCCGTAGGGATTGGTATGTTAGTGACCTGTTAGGTCGGTACTCTAGTTATGGGAGAATTCTATGATTGATGACCAGTGATAGATATGCTTGATGTTTATATATGCTAGTATATGATAGTTATGCGCACATAGTATTTGCTTGTTGGTTGGGTTGAAGCGGTCCTGCTTTGTGCTGTAGGCCAACACACACTATGAGTAGTCCGGGGAGACTGTAGGCCCACGTGGCCGACCAGTCATGCCAAAGGCTCGGGATAGATCCAGATAGACTGTAGGCCCTGTAGGGCGGTCCAGTCAGGCCGATGGCCAGTATGTATGTTGATTGATTGATACATTGTTACTGATATGGTATTGTCAGTGTGGTATTGGTATTTTGGGGGTAGCTCACTAAGCCCTCGGGCTTACAGTTTTCAGTTTATTGTTTCAGGTACTTCTGGAGATCATGGAAAGGCGAAGGCATGACCGTACCGCTCCTCATCCTTATGTTATGATTTTTGGGACACTCTGATGATAATGATTTGAAAACATTTTGTAAACAATGCTATTTGGTTTTTATTTATGATTGAAAAGTTTAAATTTGGCATAAAATTTATGAATGTTACAGGAAGCCTCTTCCCTTTCTTTTATGTATAAGTAGAAGATCGATGTTGTTCCTGATTTTTTTCTGCATCCATCGATCCCAACCATTGCAGTCAACCTTTACTTTAAATTGTTGTCTGATGAGTCGTTGTTATTCCAATCGGTTGCACCAATACAAAGGAGTCGAGAGAGGAAGATGTAGTGGGGTCGAGACAGAAACATGCAGTCATAGAGGGGTGAAAAGAAGACGACATCTATATCGGAACACCACAACTTGCAGTATAGTGGTTCGTCTTCTCTGTCAAATTTGTAGATTAGGGTTAATTTATGGCCGTTTCAAATCCACAAATTTCTTAAAATCCTTTCCACCTCCCACCTCTAACAACATAATTGAGGGAAAGATGGCTTCAAATCCACGATTATGTCCTTCAAAGCAGTGGTATGTCTTTCATATATTGATTATCTGCACATTATACATTAAGAAAAATATTTGATTGTGAAGTTGTGATAATAAAAATCTAGGGTTACGTTATGCACTGTTAATTTTTACATATAGAAGAAGAATATATGTACTAAATTGCTAACAAAATCAAATTTTATTTTGGAAAATATCTATTAGAAATAAGGAATGGGGTAATGAAGTATGTATGTGATGTCTTTAACATGGTTCTATGCGGTGATAAAGAGGAATTCACTTGGAGATGTTGATTGTCAACAAGTTGAATACACAATACCATCTAGTAGTTTTCCTAATCATATATGTTTTCTCCATTACCTTATTTATTTTCATTTTTTATCTAATTGTATAGTTGTGTATGTTGACTTTTTAGTTCAGACTTTTGTTTTGCTGCTTGCAGATTTACACATTCTTAACCATTGTTACCCTTTACCAGAATTTGCATGAAAAAGGGTTAAGTTGGGGACTTTTTTATAGGGGTGAGCACGGTGCGGTTTGGTGCGGTTATTAGCCAAAACCTCACCACTAACCGCAAATGCGGTTAATCCATTTTCAAAACTGCATGGTACGGTTATTTTTGCGGTACGGTTAGGCGGTTATTTTTATGGTGTGGTTTTGTTTTTTCTATGTTGCGGTTATTAACCACATGGATTTGGTGCGGTTATTTTGTGTGGTTTTTAACCACAATTTAGAGCTCAAATAGTTTTAAGAGTTCAAATATATTACTTGTAATAATAATAAAAAAAACCATAATGTATAAGACAATTAAGTATTTAACTTAAACCACGAACAACTAATATCTTAAAAACGTCAAATCAATAGTAATTAAAAATAAATATCTTAAAATTGTCTAATTTCATCTTTTTTATAAAGTTAAACATAAGAAAAAACCAACACTTTTATCTTCTAGTATTTTATCCGTCTTTCATTCATGAAACTTGTCTTATTTTTTAATATTTAATAAATTAATAATTGATAAAAAAAAATTGTATATAATATATGCGGTGCGGTTTTTTTGCGGTTTTTAGAAACTAATAACCGCACCGCACCGCAAATTTGTGGTTTTTGAAAAACAGAAAACCTCAACATCGGTTTTTAATGCGGTTGCGGTTTTTCGGTTGCGGTTTATGCGGTTAATTTTAGTTGCGGTGCGGTTTTTGCTCACCCCTACTTTTTTATATCAAAATGCAAATACATGTTCATTCATGAGAATATAAATATTACATAAAACATTTGTTGCTAGTATATTTGCATTCTGTTAGAATTTATTTATAGATATGCATTCTATTAGAATGTATTCCGTTAGAATGTCTTTTGAGAATGTTTGTTAACAACAAATATATTTGTTTAACTGGTAATACTAACAAGCAATATATCTTATTCTTTGAGAATTGCATGAAGAAGGAATTCAATATTGATCATACAAGAGAAATATTTGGAATCGAGTTCAACAACAAGTATATACGTGAAGATCAAGTGGATTATATGGATCACTGAAGAAGATCAAGTGTATTTGTTCAATAATTGTATATTCAAGAATTCTATTTTTAAGAATTTTATTCATTTTTGATGATATTCTGTTAGAATATGTATAAATATATTAACATGTATAAGGAGTCTATAAGAATATGTATGAATTTGTATATTATTTCGGATGTGTATTAAGAATAAAATCATAGACCTAACTTGGATGTATATGAATAATAATCTAGAATTCTTAAATCAGGTTAATTATAAAACATATATGCATTGGAAATATATTTTGCAAGAATAAAATCGAAAATATATTTATTAGTTTATGGTTGGCATTCTGCCACTCTGACAGAATAAAATCGGTTTTTTAAATTTGAATTAATTTAAAATATTCAGTTTTTTAAAAATAAATGAATTAATTATCTCTAAAAATCCCAAAATTTCCTTTTTTTAATATAGGTTAATTGACTAAAATGCCCTTATGCTGAAATTTGTGTGATTATATGATACATGTTACTCTATTGTAATATCATAGACCCTCAGATCATGACTTTTGATTCTATTCCATCTGGTGGTCGAGATCTGTGCATTCTGGCACACAATAGTTAGTAAAAACAAAATAACCTAAGCCTATATATATATATATATATATATATATATATATATATATATATATATATATATATATATATATATATATATATATATCATACATACTTATAAAGCTAGAATTTTTTCTTGAATCTCATGCATTTGAAACCCCCCTTTTTCAACTTCCTTTCACCACATTCATTTGAAACTCCCATGACTTTTCAATTTCTTTACAATAATATTATAAATAATTTAAATAATGTTCTATAAATAAGAAATGGTGTTTTATTACAATGTCTTCATCCCACGTCGATGGTGAGAGTAAAAAAGAGAATGTTTCCTCTTCTATAAATAGGTAATGTTGTGAAATGTTTCCAAGGGACCAAACCATGAGAACTTCCTCATTCCTACCTTTGTAAGATTTTGAAGGTATTATTTGGTGAGATTGTCTATATTAGCAAGAGTCCAGTTAACTTCTAGAATTCCAAAAATGGTTTTGAACTGAATTTTTTAAGGTTTAAACCATGTTTCAGTTAGAGAAACAATTATGTAGTTGAGTATATTGAGTTGAACCGGAGCTGGATCAATTTAGACCGATAAAGGAATCATTTTCCTTTCACAACAAACATTTGAAACTCCCATGATTTTTCAAATTATTTCTAATAATATTATAAATAAGTTACATAATTTATATAAATGTAAAAAAGCATCTACCTAAACCTAAAATTATAACTGTTTGAAAAATCACTTTGATTCAAAAGCACGAAATATATACAAACCGGGTTTCACTAGAAAAAAAAATATGTAGTTTGGTATATTTAGTTGAATCGGTCCGAACTTAATCTATTTGGACCATAAAAGAAGCATTTTCCTTTCACTACATACATTTGAAACTCCCATGATTTTTCAAACTGTTTCCAATGATATTTTTAAAAAGTTACATAATGTTATATAAATATAAAAAAACATCTACCTAAAAATAAAATTATAATTGTTTGAAAATTCGATTTGATCAAAAACACGAAATATATACGCAAATTATATTTTATAAATGAATTCATTTTATAATGAACTTTTGAATTTTGAAAATACATATAAACAAGCTTTTTATATTAAGTACTTCACTTAATTTATGATTTTAGAATTGAACAAAAAGTTATTCAATAAGAACTTACTTTTTTGGATAGCAACTTACGAGATTATAGAAAAATGGAACTATTGAACAATAAAGAAAGGGTAAACAAGAGAAATTGCGGTTTACTAAATAAGTTGAATAATGTTTTACTAACAAGAAAGTGTGTTCCCACATCGATGGTCAGAGTAAACAAGAGAACGTTTCCTCTTCTATAAATAGGAAAGGTTGTGAAATATTTCAAAGGGACCAAACCATGAGAACTTCCTTATGCCTACCATTATAGGATGTTGAGGGTATTCTTTGGTGAGATTGTCTTTATTGGAAACTGTCCATTTAAGTTTTAGAATCCCGAAAATGGTTTTGAACAAGATTTTTTAGATTCAAACAGAGTTTCAGTTGAAAAACCGTTATGTAGTTTGTTATATTGAGTTGAATCGGTCTGAGTTTGATCAATTTGGACCGATAAAGGAAGCATTTTCCTTTCAGCACATACATTTGAAACTCCCATGATTTTTCAAATTGTTTCTAATAATATTATAAATAAGTTACCTAAACATAAAATTATAATTGTTTGAAAAATAAAATTGATTCAAAAACACAAAATATATACAAACCGGGTTTCAATAAAAAAAACGTTATGTGGTTTGGTATATTAAGCTGAATCGGTCCGAGTTTGATCAATTTGGACCGATAAATGAAGCATTTTCCTTCCACCACATACATTTGAAACTCCAATGATTATTCAAATTATTTATAATAATATTATAAGTTACGTAATGTTATATAAATATAAAAAAATCTACCTAAACATAAAATTGTAATTGTTTGAAAAATCATGATTCAAAAGCACGAAATATATACTCGATTATATTTTATAAATGAATTCATTTTATAATGACATTTTGAATCATGAAAATACATATACACAAACTTTCTATATTAAGTACCTAACTGAATTTATGATTTTAGGATTTAACAAAAAGTTATTCAATAAAAACTTGTTTTTTATAGCAACTTATGAGATTACTGAAAAATAGAACTATTGAACAATAAATTTTCTGGATAACATTTTATTTTTATTATTTAATATTTTATTTATCAAAATGAAATTATTGGCAAATAAAGAAATGAGTATAATTAAAATGTCTTCATCCCACATTGATCATGAGAGTAAACAAGAGAATGTATTATCCTCTATAAATAGGAAAGATTGTGAAATATTTTAAAGGGACTAAGGCATGAGATCTTCCTTGCATCTAACTTTGTAGGACGTTGAGTGTATTCTTTGGTGAGATTGTCTTTGTCGACAAGTGACCAATTAAATTTCAGAATTTCGAAAATGATTTTTGGATCGTATCTTTTAGATTTGGATCGAGTTTAATAAGGATTTGAATGTCTTCTGGCTAAGTTAGGCAAACTCGCTTCCATTGGAGGTCGAGTTTAAGTAACATGCCGAGTATTTGGTTGTGTTAGCCAAGTTTTACAACCCTGTATGTAATACAATTTAAAGTTTTAACCTTATAAAAGACGTCACTATTATCATATGTTCTACATAATTATGGTAATATTTATGATAAAAAAACATTTTTTTACTATTTAAGATAAAAAGTTGTCTCTATTATCATATGTTGTACATAATGATAAAATTTAAGATAGATAAAAATATGTCGTTGTTATCGTATTTTATACATAATGATAAACGTCTTAATTTAATATGAAATTATTATTTAATAGATAACAATAACGATTTATTTATTTTTAAAAATTATTTTTTTTCTATTTTATTCATATAACTTTGTATATGCAAAACAACTTCAAGTTCCAACCTTATCTCTTATATTATAATTCAACATAATAACAATACTAAAAATCATTTTTTATATTTTTTATGAAAGTATTATTTAATTGTTAATAACAATGATTTAGTTATTTTTAAAATAAAATATTTTTTATATCGCAAACAACGCGCAGGCATTTGCCTAGTATATATATATATATATATATATATATATATATATATATATATATATATATATATATATATATATATATATATATATATATATATTCTAATAAATGAAAATCTTTTTGACACATGTCATACATTCATTGATTTGGCCACATGTCATTTTGTGGTTAATTTCAATTAAATTTTTTTCCACATGACATTTTGTGGTTTCTTTTTTCATTTTATCATATTCCCTACTAGGTTATAGCCCGTGGAAACCACGGTTTGGCAAAATAATTGAATTTTTATAGTAAAAACTTATAATTATTAATGAATTATTTTAAATAGATTATTAATTAAGATATTTATGTTTTTATTTATGTAAAATTATAATTGTTGATTCAAATAAATATGTAAAATTATTTTTCAATATATTAGTCATTTCTTTTTTTAATTAATAAAAAATGATATTGTATAATGAAATGTTAAATTAATTATAAAAATAAAACAAGCACGGCAATTGAAGTAAATTATAATTGATATATGGAAAATAAGAAAATTAAGTTTTTGAAATAAAAAAAATATAAAAAATACGAAATTACAACTAAAAATTAACAATAAAGTTTTATTAAAAATAATAAAAAAGACGTTATAAGAAATAATATTCTACAAACTACTTACAGATTTCTAAAAACTTCTTTATAGACAACATTAAAAGTTTTATTTGTAGGTCTACCATCCTTATCTAAAATCAAGGTTGTAAAAATCGTTCGACGGTCGACTGGCGATAAACGATTAATTGGACTAGGCGGGGATTAATCGGAGATTAATCGGGGACCCTTAATTATTAATAAAATTATTTAAAAAATTAATATTCCCTAAAAAAATAAGTATTTGAAAATTTAAAATTTTAAAAATTTAAAAATCTTAGTTTAATATTTTAAAATTTGGAAGCTTAAAATTTTGAAAATTTAAAATTTTGGTGTAATATTCTAAAATTAAATTTTTTTTGAATTTTTTAAAAAATTCCCGCCTATGACCGCCGAGACCGCCAAGGCCGACTTTGACTGATTTTGACCAATTTCCGCCAAGCACCCTAATCGTAATCGGTTTAAGGCCGCCAAGCGACTAATCGCCGATTAATCGGCCGCCAAGGTCGATTTCTACAACACTGTCTAAAATTAACAATTTTAATCCTTCTGTACTTTTAACTCTAGATAAAGCAACATATAATTGGTCATGTGTAAAAACCGGATCTTTGAGAAACAAACCAACCTTAGATAAAGACTGTCCATGGCTCTTGTTGATTGTCATTGCAAAATAAACGGCTAATGGAAACTGTCTTCTTTGGAATTTGAATGAGATTTTTTTTTCGGATGGCGTTAAGGAGATTCTTGGAATAAAGGTTCGATTTCCAATATTACTTCCAGATATGATAACTGCCTCAATAACATGTTTGCCCAAAGTAATCACCTATAGTCTAGTGCCATTACATAAACCATTTTTTTGATCAATGTTTCTCAGCAACATAACTGGAACCCCGACTTTCAAAATTAGCTTATGATTAGGCAGGCCTGAGACTTTAAGACCATTTACAACATCAGGTGAGTATAAATTGGCATCAAACTAATCATGGAGAAACTCTGATTGACATAGTTTATCTAAGCTTAAATACTCGACTTTATCTCCTAGAAACAATAATAGCAATCGATCATTTATTTTTCCAACAACTTCATTTTTTGGAGCAAGTATTGCTCTTTCTTGAAAATATCATGGATTGTTGTAATCTTCAAGAATTGAAGGATATAAAAACTCAATTAACGAACCTATAGGATCACACGAATCATTAATGAGAAGATCCTGCGGAATATCAATAACAGCTTCGCCATCGTTAGAACCACCGAGTTTGCCTTCTCCTATATCCAAGAGCCATTTTGCAAAATCCAATGTTTGCTGAATAGCAGATGTATCGCTTCCGACAGTTAACCTCATGTTTTTGGTAAGTTGATGGACTTTGCATTGTTTTCATAAATACGATGAACTTAAAGAAGCATTAACAATGTCTTGTCTACTACCACCTGGGATAACAGGAAGAATTTGTCTAAAATCTCCTCCAAAAACAATGACTTTGCCTCCAAATGGCAAATTTGAGTTTCTAGGATTATGACGCTTCAATATATCTTTCAAAGTTCGATCTAAAGCTTCAAACGCATGCTTATGAATCATGGGTTCTTCATCCCATATGATCAATGAGGTTTTATGCAATAAACTGGCGAGTTCACTATCCGGTGATATGGGACAAACAGAAACCTCAGTAAGAACCAAAGGAATTATAAACCGGGAGTGTGTTGTCATGCCGCCAATTAATAATAAAGAAGCAATCCCACTTGATGCAAGATTTAAAACAATTTGAGCATTACATCTAACCGCAACAGATAATGTCTTCCAAAGATAGGTTTTACCTGTTCCACCATAACTGTAGACAAAGAAAACACTTCCTTTATTATTCTAAATTGCAGTCATGATATCATCAAAAATGCTTCGTTGCTCATGTGTTAATGCAATGGAAAGCTGATCACACTCAATATTTAAATCTGATATGTCATACTAGCTCCTCGGTGATAAGACGATTGTTTGAAGAAGATACATAATCAACATCAGGAAAAGGCGTCCTTGTATAATCTTTGAGACTTGAATTGTTACGAAGTAAAATTTGTTCAATCTCAAACAAAGACAGGTTCTTAATTTGATCTTCATTAAGTGATAAACCTGAAAGAAGAGTTGTATAAAAAATAATATAAATTTAAAAATACGTTTGTTTGTATTATAATATAATATTATACATTGAAAAATACGTTTGTTTGTATTATAATATAATATTTTCTAAAACAGATAGAAAATAATATAATACCTGGAGATTTTAATCTCTTTTGTTGAGTGTAAAGAATTCCATCTGACAAGTATTCTCATGTATTTTCCCACACAACATCCGGTCTAGACAAGTTGTTAGATAATAGCATCGTAGCAAATAAGAAGCGTATATAATAACCGGATCCTGATTGACTTGCTTTCTTAATGGCTTAGATGTATTCTTTATCATCATCTAAGAGACCTAAATCATAACATGCATCTCTAAAGGAAGGACACATTTCACCATTAACTGTGTGAATTTCTTCAAACGATTTTGGTCCCTTCACTTTGTTTAAAAGAACTCTAAAGAAATATGCTTCACCAAATTTAGGCGACACTGAATGAATTCTTCCAATCGAATATCCCCTTTCCCTTATTCAACTTAGGTTTCCAAACAAACTTTGTTGGAAATTCAACATAAGTAAGATCTTTTGCTTCTTTATAAACTTGATTGCACTCCATCCAAAATGTGAACATAGAAGAAGCAACCGAAGATAAACACACTCTAATAAACAAACAGATAAAAACACACAAATAGAGATACAAAGATGAAGATAAACAGACACAATGTTGGGTCAATATTATGGTTTATACTTTTCTTTTCTAGGAAATTGTAATTTTCTGTAATATTTTATGAGTTTACGGTCAGGTTTACGGCCAGGTGGGTGTTTACGGTCGTAAACAGGTTTACGGCCGTAAACCCATTTATGGCCCATGTTTCTCAT
The DNA here is from genome assembly GCF_002870075.4 of Lactuca sativa. Lineage (NCBI taxonomy): Eukaryota > Viridiplantae > Streptophyta > Magnoliopsida > Asterales > Asteraceae > Lactuca > Lactuca sativa. The sequence continues at coordinate 129,912,505 of NC_056626.2, forward strand.
GTATATATATAGGGGGAAGGGGTGTGAGGAATTGATTGATGAACACTAGAGGAGCTTAAGTGTGTGCATTTTGAAGGTGTTCTAGATAGAGAAACTAGAGAGAAGTTTTGTGTGTGTGAATCTTGTATCCGGATCTTCATTCATATCAATACATACAAGATTCATCATCTTCTTCTTCTCCTTCTCTTCTTATTTGATCTGACATCATCCGTTTGATTGGGATTCCGCACCATCAAACGGATCAGATTGATACACAGGCAGATTAGGGACTTACAATTAGTATCAGAGCTTGGATTGTATCACTCATCTTTGTCAGATCTAGAGCCGATTTGATCTTATTTTGGAAAGATTCTTGCGTTTTTGGATAGATCTCGGAAAATTAGGGGGGGGTTGTTCTTCGCGTTTTTCGTAAAAAACGAGTTTTTGATCGAGTTTTGGTGCAAAAATGGTGAAAAACGTCGTTTTTTTCGCGGTCTGAAGCTGTGTTTACGGTCCGGAGTTTACGGCCGGAAACGTGTTTGCGGTCGCCGGAGTTTACGGCCGGAAACGTGTTCACGGTTGCCGGAGTTTGCGGCCTCGGCTCGGTCAGCAGCATTTTCTGGTTCGGACGCCTTCTCGGTTAGCAGCATCCTCGCACCAGGCCCTCGCCTTCGCACTTCGGACTAGCATCTCACATCCTCGGCCTCGCTTCATCCTTGCACAGGAGCTCAGCTTCGCATCAACGATTCATTAAAAAAAAATTATAATCCACGCGAATTGAGGTTGCCGGGGATCGAACCTGGGAACTCGAAGTGCTCAACCAAGCGCCTAACCTTCTCGGCTAGCCAAGCCCTTGTGCATTCCTTTCGAAATTTTAAACTTAACCTCTCCCGGTCGCTTCCAAGTTTCGCAATTTGACAAAATCAGCCCAAAAATTCAAAATTTTATTTTTTAAAATCCCTTTTCAATCCAAAAGTTTTAGTTTTTATTTTTTGATTTTATTTTTAACTTTTGACTTTTATTTTTGACTTTTTACTTAAATTTTTGACTTTGACTTTTAAAATTTGACCTTTGACCTTAAGCTTTGACTTTCTCATTTAACTTTTAAATTTTCAAACTTAGCTTTTCGGTTTGACTTTTAAGTTTGACTTTTGAGTTTGACTTTTAAATTTGACTTTTAAGGTTGACTTTTGAGGTTTATAGTCAAAGGACATTTTTAAATTTAAAGTTTGACTTTTAAGTTTGATTTTGGCTTCTAGTTGTGTTTTTTTAAATGGTTTTTGAGGTCTACAAGGAAATTAAAGACATGAAAGAGAGTCGTCAGGATATGTTAAGACAAAATTTCAACATGTTCGATTAAATCCCTGGAGAAACCCTGGAAGCTCAGTTGCAGCGATTTACCACACTCACTACTGAGATGAATATAGTTGGGATCTTCTTGACCAAATCTGAGATAAACAAAAAGTTGCTGAATGCACTTCCGAAATCGTGGGATATGAACGTGGCTGACATCAAGAAGACAAAAGATCTCAATCGTCTTAGTCTTGCTGATATAATTAAAGAACTTGACGCTTTGAATTGTCGAAAAACAATGAGTTCCGCAAACATTCTGGTCAATGAAGTTTCATGTTCTTAATCATGTGAAGTTTCATGTACACTATCTAATGAAGATACAATTAAATTTCTTCGGGAACAAATTGATTTATTAAAAAGAGAAGTTGAGGACCTGAGATATGAAGGATATCAATTCAGGAAAGGACAGAAACCCCTGAAGGCTGAATTAGAAACAAAAATAAAGGAATTTAAAAGAATTCAGATAGAATACAGTGAAAAATGTGAACTCTATGATTATGTTAAGAGACAGAATGTTGAGTTAACTATTGAGCTTGATACATTAAAAGGGAAATTTGAAACTGCAAATTTTGATTTTAAAAGGTTTGATGGATCAAGTGAGGTAGTTGCCATCATGATTGATCACTGCATGCAGTTCAAACGAAACCAACAAAAGGGCTTAGGATATGATAGTGTACCTCCTCCTTATAATCATACATATCAGTATCAACCTTTGTCAAAAGAGGAGATTGCCAACGAACCATTCATGGTTTATGGCAAGCCATCTGGTTTTTGTTTCAAGAGGATTTATCAATGTTGAAAGTACTAACGTTTCTACTTCCCATGCAGATCAATCCTTAGATCAGTCAAAGCTCAAAGTTGAAGGATTTGTTTCTGATAACAAAACTGATCCTGAACCTGATGTTTCTATTTCCAATGAACAACCTTCTGTTTCTGATATTAAAGTTGATGATACATCTTGTGATGCCTTTGATGCTTTTGCATCGGATCATGTTGAGTTAAATTTTCTTGACATATTTGATTATTTGTTTGAACATACTGATGTTCCTGTTTTTAGCACATCTACTTCATGTGCAGGTAAAGTATCAGAGGATGAGAACAAGGAGAACACCTATGAACTTGTTCTCATCCTCTAAACAAACCAACATCTCATTGAGCTCTGAATCTATTGCTTCGAACTTAGCTGCTAATGATCAACCTGCTGTTGAGAAATACAGGCCACCAATTCCAGTGAAAAAAGTGCCTTTTGTGACTGTGCGTGTGGGAAAAGCAAGAGACAAGGCAAAGATGCGTCACCAGGGGCAAGAAGAAGCAATTTCCCAGTGAAGAAAAAGACTTGTTTTCACTGTGGAACACCTGGACACATTGCCAGATACTGTCCAAATCGCGCATACGTTCCTTACTATGCACAAGGCTGGCAGAACGCGCCAAGAGGGAGATACTCCAAAAGAAACCCCTCAAGGTCACGTGCAGACCAGGATGACTGGAACGTGCAGAAGGCCAAGAATCAAACCCACAAGCCCAAGAATTCGAATCCCAATGGCAAGAAGGGAATGCCGGCCAAGAAGCCCAATCCAAGAGATGCTCCACTGAAACAAAGACTGGTTAGGTCAAAGTCATCTCAACGGCCGACATCAAAATCAAAAGCAAGTACTGAGGCACCCATCGAATCGAAAAAGAAATGGGTTAAACCCAACTATAGATGGGTACCAAAGGTTCAATATCCCAAATCTCCTAATGCTTCTAACGTTTCTTCATCTTCTGTTTGTGATAAACAGGATATTTCATGGGAGAGAGTACCGTGCAAGGATGATAAAGGTCATCCCAGTTTCAAAATGGATTGGGTTCCAAAGACCAACTAATCCCGCTCTGTGTCGGAGCAGCTATGGAGGCATATCATCAGACTTTAGTTTGTTGGTAGTGGTTGTTCCAGGCACATGATAGGAGGCATCTCTCAACTGTACAACACTCAGAATTTTGTTTGAGAGTATGTGTCCTTTGCAGGAAGGAAAGAAAGGAAGGGATCACAAATGGGATTAGTGCTTAATGACATGAAGAATTTTCGGATCTGTTCTGAGATTACGCGTGCTGTTCTCAGACCTTCTGGATGCAAATTCAATCGGTGACTTACGATTTCAGTTTTCTTCTCTATACTCCTGAGTTTTTCTTAAGCTGATTCGCTTTAAAGACTAATTTTTGTTTTAGGATAGTTTAAATTTGCGCATTTACTTTCGTTTCTCTCCTATGCACAAATTTAGGGAGAGCAATAAAAACAAAACAAAAATTAGAAAAGTTTAAGAAAAAAAATCCAAAAACATTAGAAAATCAGAAAATTAAAAAAAAATGTTGGTTATGGAATGTGCTTGAGGGAGATGTTTTGGGAAGTGATATTATCAAGTGATAACAGGCAATCTAAGTCTGCGTAACGTACCCAAAGTTGAAGGGTCTATGCTCTGGTTTGATGCGTCGGTAGACACGAAAGATTCTAAATGGACATGACTAGGCAGAGTTGAACTTAGGAAATTTATAGACTTGACAAATCTTGACCTAGTTAGATCCGTTTAGCCTGACAATACGACGCTTGGATAGGTTGAGCAGGGAGATATATATGGGAATCTACTGGTCACATTAAACAACCTGTACTTGGAACCGTGGATTGACTCTTCCTCGATGTGCGGATTATGTCCTTAATTCCGGTATTGATGGGGCGACTGGTGAATTCCGATAAATTAGGTCTGTAGAAGGTTATATTCTTTCTTTCTATCTGTTATTCATATGTTACTTCCTCTTCGTGACTCAAAATCCGACCTGGACTGTAACATATGCAACTCAATTTCTCTACATCTTCTATCTATGCAATTCTTTCTATCTGTTAGCCATATACTGTCTCATTTGCGTGACTCATAATCCGACCTGGTACACAGTATATGCACCATTCTTTTTTCTCAATCCCTCTAAAACTTCATTTAGTCATATGTTCCACCCTCTGTGTGATTGGAAGAGATCCGACCTGGGTGCATAGCATATGCATTTTAAATCTATCTTCTCTCTTAATGATTGTCTGCTCACCCGATGTAAGGAGTACTCTGAAAGTCTTTGATTACTGGGGCATATTAGGAAGTGGGAAACATGTTCCAATACAATCAAAATTGAACACTCAAGGATTGTCTATAGATCTCGTTGCTCAATTTAGGTGGACAACAATATCCCTGGTCGTCGTCAACTGAATGGTACTTAAGAAATATTTTCTAGGAACTTAGGATCACTTCGTCTTACAATTATTAGTATGTCCTAATTTTGTCAGAATTTTTCATGTTTAAGTGGACAACAATACAGGTGATCGACCAGACAAAGACGTGAAGATAGAAGGTACCGACAAGCGGATAAAGGTTGTCTAAAACTTTGATCCCAAATCACTCTTAAAATTAGATATCATTTTATTTTTGTTAAATTTGTTTATTGTTTCTTCTAATTTAAACATTAGGGGAGAATTAATTTTTTTTAAAAAAAACAAACAAACAAAAATCAGAAAATATGAAAATATGAAAAATCCAAAAAAAAATATTGTGTGCTAAAATTTTCTTTTAGTTTTGTTTTGTCTTGAAAAGTGAATTCAGGTGAAGATGAAACTCATGGAAGTTTGTGTCGAAGATTTATGAGCCAAGGCTTTATTCGTGATCATCGAAGAATTCTCATTCGAAGGAGCAAGAAATGAAGATTATTCTTTCGACATTCAATCTTTCAACCCCAGATGCAAGGTGAAGCTGAAATTGAAGAATATGTGAATGATTGCATTGAAGCCTCCTCAATCAGTCTGTTGCTATCTTTATACCTGCTGAAGTGATCTAGAAGTTCAGTTCTCTCTGATGTTCTCTCTGAAGATTCTCAAGCTGAAAGCGCTATCTTTCAAGAATCAGTACGTCAAGCCTCCTCACTCAATGTGCGTTCAAAATAAAATTCTGAAGAAAAGCCCAACTGCTCAAGATGAAGTCATTCATTGAAGATAAATGTTGAAGCCAAGCTCTCGATGAAGATTAACAAGAAAATCCAACTACTTTTTAGGGGGAGCTTGTTGGGTCAATTAAGAAAAGAAAGCTATAAACCAAGGGGGAGATTGTTGGGTCAATATTATGGTTTATACTTTGCATTTCTAGGAAATTGTAATTTTCTGTAATATTTTATGAGTTTACGGTCAGGTTTACGGCCAGGTGGGTGTTTATGGTCGTCAACCATGTTTACGGCCCGACCGTAAACCCATTTACGACCCATGTTTCTCATGTATATATATAGGGGTGAGGGGTGTGAGGAATAGATTGATGAACACTAGAGGAGCTTAAGTGTGTGCATTTTGAAGGTGTTCTAGAGAGAGAAACTAGAGAGAAGTTTTGTGTGTGTGAATCTTGTATCTGGATCTTCATTCATATCAATACATACAAGATTCATCATCTTCTTCTTCTCCTTCTCTTGTTATTTGATCTGACATCATCCATTTGATTGGGATTCCGCACCATCAAACGGATCTGATTGATACACAGGCAGATTAGGGACTTACACACACATAATAACTTAGAAATCAGAATAAAAACAGTGAAATGTAGTTGCTATTTATTGATATTTATATGAAGTAAAATACTTTCAATTATAAATTGTAGCAGAAAAACAAATTTGAAGTGGAAAATATGTTCAGTTACAATCATGCACATTCTAATAAATAGATGATAGAAATAGATGTGAGAAGAAACATGAATGAATAAATATAGAACAAAAACAAAACATACCTGAGATTTTGAAGTTGAAGCCAAAGCCGAGAATACAAAGAGGAAGAAGAAAAAGGCAGAAGATAATGACAAACTATGAATGTTTTTCAGTTTGTATTGCAGGTATATATTTGTGTATTAGGTATAAGCAAATCATCCCAAATCTAGATAATATTAAGAGATATTATCGTTATCACGTTAAATACAGAATTGATTGCTGGAATGCTTAATTTGCGAATGTAAATACCCATATTAAATGTCGGATTATTAGCTCTATAGCTTTTACTTAATTGTAATACCATATTTAATAAGTTTTTAATTTTTGAAAGTTTGAAATTTTCTTCAGAATGTGGATGTCGTATTTGAAGTTAATTTTTGAATTGTAAAATTTTGAATTCCAAAAGAAATGCACACGTGACAACACCTCTATTAAACTGACAGTTGACAAAATTTTATTATAGCGACACGTGGCGTATGGAGAAGGAAGAACTACTCTTTTATTAAGAAGGGTAGATAATAATAATAAATGCATATCAATTTCATTAATTGACTTTCCTTTTAATTTTAAAATTTCTAAATTAAAACCATATTAGTTTCCTTTGTTAATTTATCTAAATTATTTGTTTAAATTTAAAAAAGAAATAAAAACTCATTAATTTTAGTAATTCAATCTTTTTCTTTCAAACTTTTAAATGTTTAGAATTTCATATTTTTTTTAAATGAACCTATATAATAAATGAGTTTTACACCTAGTGTATGTGTGTGTGTGTGTATATATATATATATATATATATATATATATATATATATATATATATATATATATATATATATAATAGTTGTTTACCCGCGCCAAGCGACGGGTGTGAATAGAGTTTTTTAGAAATTATTTTCTACAAGAAATTGGTTATTTTGCGCAAATAGTTTAACTACATCTAAACAATTATCAATGAGAGTCATGCTAGCAAAAAAAAAAGTCAATAAGAATTAAAAGTAAAATGTTGAGATTCTTTATAAATATACATGAACACATGATTGATCGCGCAACACTTCTTTATATACCACATTTGATGAAACAATTTTTTTTAGATGAAATATACGTTATGATAAAAGTAATAATCATGTCACACATATGAACCATATATTTTTGTACATTCACATCAAAGTGGGTAACCTATTTTCTTTATCTACAACCATCATGCCAAACTGTGCAAACGTGAAAATAATAAATATATAAATGTACATTGTTGATTACAAGCCATATTAAATCTTTGTTTTTTAAGTATAATTAAGACTTATGTTGTTTTTCTGTCACAACAGACACATAATGGATATGTCGACGCTTAGGTGGAGACCTTAATTGGTATTGACAATGGGTTGAGGTCAAACGACTAATCAAAGTCTAGATGGAGATCTTTTATTGTTTTTATTAAAACATTATTCAAATATTTATATATTCTAAGAAAATAAATATATAAAAATTTGAGTTTTTGGATGTAATATTTGAAATTTCAAAATCTTTTAGAATTTAGAAGTTGAAAATTTAGACTGCGAAACAAGGGTTGATAACTGTGAAGAAAAGGTTTATACATGGTTTCTTTCAATTAGTTGTTAAAAAAAATAGAAAATGAAAGTAAGATGCTATAATAAACAACTTCATATAATTTTGTGGTTGCCAATATTTTTTCGAAAACATGTCATATTACAAATAGAGTAAACTACATGAATGACCCCTATGGTTTGGGCTAATTTGCACGTTTGGTCCCTAACTTATTTTTTTAACTCGAAAGGTCCCTACTGTTTGTTTTTGTTGTGCACTTGGTCATTGTCTTACCTAAAAAGACTATTTTGTCCTTGATTTTTTAATTTATTTAAATAAACACCCCTAACTCTACCCGCATCTCACCTTACCTTACTTTACCTACTCCACCTTATTTAAATAAATTAAAAAATCAATGACAAAATAGTCTTTTTAGGTAAGACATGACCTAGCGTACAATAAAAACAAACAGTAGGAACATTTCGAGTTAAAAAAATAAGTTAGGAACCAAATGTGTAAATTACCCCAAACCATAGGGACCTATCGTGTAATTTACTCTTGAAAATAACAACATTAACATATTATTTACAATGTATGTTGTTGTTTTGAGTAAAAAGTAATATGATGTTGGTGTTGTATGTTTAAAATAAAAAATACCTTACTATAATTGGTTAGAAATAAATATTTCTGGTAGAAAAATGAGTTACTATAAGAATGTATTTTCCAACAATACTTGATGATATATTCGTCAAGAAAGTGCAAATTCAAAAGATAAAAATCCTTATCACGGTTAACATCAAGAAATGTTAAAGAAGATTGTGATTTACATTTGCAAATGCATTTCTTAATTCATTAAAAAACACATTTAGTTTACAGTTTACAGTTCTCAAATAATTTTGAAATATTGAAGTGGATATACTTTTAGATAATATTTATTCTTGTAAAAAATGTGGTTATTGCATTTTAAACAACTAACTTATATTTATTAGTATATATTTTGTATACGAGAAAATAGGTAAATTATTCTATCAAATTTATAAGGTTTAATTTATTTTTTAAAATATAAAATCACAAATATATTATCTATTTTTCTAATAGATAAGATAACTTGCATCCATTTGTAAAGGAGTAGATAATTAGTTTAACATTTAATAAGTACTAAAATCAAGCAATGTTACTAAATCATAAAACTACAAAATCAAACATCAATTATTTAATGTTATGTTTTTTACAAACGACAACATGGAGAAGAATCAAACAAATACAAATAATCTATTACAAACACTAAAATTAAATTATCATTAATTTTACACTACCAAAACCTACTTCTTTGTTATCATTACTTGTTAAGAAATGATATAACATAACGAATGTTGTTAATATTATATTTTAACCCTCCTCATTGTAGTTTCTAATTTTTTTGCTAAGATTTGTCACAATGAGCAACATCCCCATATGCCTTCTGTAATAAAAAAACTGCGAACATGAATTTACAAACAAAGCAAAAGAAACATAGATTATCACAACATTCGTTTTTAATAACAAAATAAATGGGTCCGGTCCCAACAGCCCCAAAAACAACAACATACTTTGGGAAAGTTGCAAAAAACAGCAGCATACTTTAGGTCTTATACAAACAAAACTCAAAAACATCATGGGTCTCTAATCTCTCTGTCTTCTTCATGAATACCTGAATCGACACATCAAAAAATCATGCTTTGAGATAGCAAAATGTTACGTATATATCAAGTTCTCTTAAATAATATATAATAAAGACTAAAATCTATATACATCAGCATGTATTGCCCTAATTTCCCTAGTGAATTAATGAAAATAGACCTAAAGGTGCACAAAATGTCATTTTACAAAAAATTAAAAATAAAAGCGTAAGAATTTTGAACATCAAATGACATAGAACTTGTTAAATGCCAAGATTAATACAGATATAGTTGTCACAATCTTGATGTTGTAAAGGTCTGTTCAGTCATGAACTGCAATACTGCATATATTACACACACATACATACACTTGCATACATAAATACATACAAATAAACAAATTTAAAACCTAAAATTACCACCTTTGTTTTTTGGATCAGTATATGATGATTTCCCTGTTCCCTTGTAGTGAACACTCTGCAAAAAGGAAAAAAAACAAAAGGAATCTGAAAAATTTAAGTAGAAGTATGAAATGGCAGTACATGGTTTTACTTATTAACATCAAAATTACAAAAAAAAATCCACTTCATCTTCTGCATGTCATGGCTCGAAAGTTCTTGCAGCTCCAGACTCGAACCTGTAAGAGGATGATTGGACCTCCTGTGATTCAAACATTTTGCATTCATCATCCTAACTATTTTCTATGTAAATCCTTGCATAGATGCCTATTAACATCAAGTAATTAAGCCACAAAAGTCAAGGTTATACTTGTCATTTAACAATAGTCCTTAATGAAAATTTTGAATGAAAAAAATAAAAACCTTAAATGGCTCATTGTTTGTTCTGAAGCGAATAGCAGGAACAAATTTAACCCATATTAGGAAAACCATACAGAAGCATATTTGAACATATTTCAGTAGAACTATGATTCTAACCCTGTAGTCAGACAAAAATACTAGAAAAATGGCTTAATTTAGGAACAAAGCTGTTGGATTAGTGTCTAAGGCTGTAACTATATTTGGTAAGTACGTGACCTGATTGTGCATGGTCCTTTTGAGTTGCCTTCACCATAGCAACTTGACAAGATGATTTGTAAAGAGAGAAGAGATATTATTGTTAATATATTATGAGAGTAATATATTAAAGGAATAATAATATTATTTGATTGATATAAGTCATATATTAATTGAGAATTAATTTGGTGACTTAAAGAGGTAATTGAATAAAGGGACATCAATTGTCAAATGTGTGACAGTTGTATTTTGGGCTATGCATCCTTATGGATATTAGGGTGGACGGATTTTAGGGTTAGGATACCTTAAAATCATCCAAGCCTCATATCTAGGAGGATCTTTGGATTGCTTAGGGTCTAAGTTATTCAATTAGGGTTAAGGGTGTAACCCTAGTATCTCATAGTATAAATAGACCCCTTGGGTGAGGGAAATCGGTAATACTCTTGCAAGGAAGAAACCCTAGAGCCGATTTCTCACCTCCTCTCTCTCTCTCTCAAGATCATCCTCTTGCTAGTTGGTGTTTGTAAGCCATTAGAGGAGTGACAATTGTGACTCTAAGCTCCAAGAACAAAAAGTTTCAAGCAAGCAACTCAAGGTATTCTTTTAGATATGATTTCATATGATATGATTCAATTGTTTACACTAGATCTAGAATTGTAAGCCTTGGATACATTGCATGTTCAATTAGAGAAACATAGAGCCAAGCATTAGGGTTTGCATGTGCACATAGGAAAGTTCTTATGGCTCAAACCCATCAAAAGCTTCACACTACTCATAGTTATTAAGGCTGCCCCAGAAACTTAAGAAATGTTAAAAGGACAAAAATGCCCTTGGTACAACTTAAACAGGAAAGCTTTACTACAGATACACATAAACATGGGCCTGGTAGGGTATATCTGCAAGCATCATACCAAAGCAGTTACCATAAATATGAGAGAAAGGCAAACTACTTATCCTATTGTGGAGTATAGAGATCATTTTAGATGCTGCTTACTTCACCTGAAATGTAAAGAATAGCAAGGTATGCACTTTTGGACATAGCCACACACATACCTTTCATTGGATGGTTAAACCCATTGTTTCATAATATGGAGGAGATTATGACTCGTGATCTTTTCCATGTTGTGGATTTGGTCAAGATGTTGGGTTTATTGCCACCTAGAGCGTATAATGTTTCGGATTTCATGATCAAGAGAGAGAGAGAGAGGAGCGCAACAAACATTAGTGTGGAATATTCTCAATACGTGTATGTGGATGTGCAAATTTTTGAACATCCTGAACAAAAAATCAATAAACAATCAAACATCCAATAATATTTTTAAACATCATAGATGAAAAAGGATAGATAAATATATATAAAACCATATACGATAACTGATTTGGTTGAGGTTTCTTCAGTCCATGTACCAAAGATGAAAAGGGCACAACATTTTGCTTCAGATCTATTACCTTGAATGTGGTGGTTATGGAGGGTTGCGTCTCGATCGAAAGTACAATTGGTGGCTGACGGTCAGATGAGTGGTAGTGCTTCCATGGTGGTGGTAAAATATGGTTAACCTTTGTATGTACTGAAATGTAGATACATAGTAGGAAGAAAATTGTAAGGAAGAAGGACAAGGGGAAAAGGAACAAACTTGATTTACCAATGGTGAAGCGGTGGTGACGGCGAATGTAGTTTTTGGAAGACTTTCAAAATGATCGAGGAAGTAGGGGTACCTAGTGGAAGAGAAGGCAACATCATCTAGGGTTTAAGATGATTTTTTCGACAGAATGTGAGGGATGGCAACGTGGTGATGGATTTTAGGGTTTTTTTTTGGAGAGAGATGGCGATGGTGAGTAGTTGAAGGCAACACCATGTCGACGGAACTGAGAGAGGAGATGTCATATAGAGTGTATCTCCTGTTTACCGATTCAATCGGTTGAATAATGTGAGGAAATACCGATTCAATTTTGACTGATTCTTATTTTAGAAGAGTTTGTTCCGATGATATACTTAGGGGGTGTTTGGATTAGCTTTTTAGCTTATTGCTTATAGCTTTTTTGTGTTGGGAATAAGCAATAAGCAATAAGCATGGGGAGGGATGCTTATTAAAATTAGGTTGTTTAGCTTAATAAGCTGAATTTTATCCAAATACTCAAATTAGCTTATTGTGGGAATAAGCAATAAGCACCTCTTTTTTTTCCTATCCAAACACCCCTTTAAGAGATTATCCGCCTTTAGTTTTGACTTTTTGACTTTTTCTTGACCATATAAGATTTTAAGGCATAAAATGGTTGTATATATTGCATAAAAAATTGTACCTCTTAAAATTCACCAAAATCTTGTAAATGCTTTTTAAGGTATATAAGATTTTAAGGCATAAAATGGTTGTATATATTACACGAATGGTCCTGTGGTTTGGGGTAGTCTACATAGTTGATCCCTACAAATAATTTTTAACTCGTATCATCCCTAATGTTTGTGTTTGTTTCGATTTTGGTCTGTGGTCAACATGAAATGACCGATATACCCTTATGAATTATTGTAACTGTTTATTTATTACTAACTTATTTATTAAAAGAATTTTTAAATGAGCGTGAGTCTCATTCGTCCTTTTATTTCTTCCTCATTGATCACAGGAACTCCATTGTCCACATCCTTTCTCTAGCCCCTATCCCTCCCCTCCTCTACAAATCTTACGTTCTCGCTACCCAATAGATATCCAACACCACTTCCACCCTTCATTCTTTCCACCACCGTATTCCTCTCATTCCTAGTAGTTCGATTGTACGTCAAACCTAGATCCAATCAACAAAAATCAAAGCATTCAACAGAACCTACAAACTCAAAATCAAAGATATATGTAGAGTCGCTGCTCCATCTCTCCATTTAGCCTCCGTTTTTTGCAACCCCCAACCCCAATCTAGATTGTTGAAAATTGAATTTTGACGATGTGGCTTTTTTTGGATTTATTACATCTCAAAGATTAAAGGAGCTTTATGATATTCAATTTCTTATAAGAACAACAAAATATATTTCTAAGATTCGACTTCTAGCTTAATTTCACTGACGAAGGAGAAACCCAAACCAGGAATTAAACATGGATTTTTGAAATTCGTTTTCTGGGTTTAAGTTCTTTGAAATCACCAGAGAAAACAAAAGACTTTGGGGAGAGCAGTGGAGTAGAGAGAATCTAGCATATGTTCTTCTCTAGTGATGTCTCTGATCGTCTAACATATGTTTCTAGAGAGAGAAGAGCAACAGAGTAGAGAGAATTGAAGTCCCTGTGATCAATGGCTTCCAAATCCTTTTTTTTTCTATACACGATGGTTTCAGAAATTGTTTTTTCTGAAGTTAACTTTGTTTTTCTTCTGTAGGTATAGGGCAAGAAAGGGGCGGATGATTCAGTTTATGCATTTCATCAAACAGTTGGAGTGCATACAAGTTAACTTTTTTTAAAATGTGATAAATATGATACTTTGACTATTTAAATCTTACAAAATGGTAGATTGGTAGAGAAATATATGAAAATTTTCAAACAAAAAATGATTTAATCTTTTTCTAACCTTAATTTCGATGTTTTATTTGATGATCGATGTTGAATGAATGATACGAATTGAGTTTTTTGTTGATTATCGATGATGTTGATCTAATGATGCTGGAAGTATAATTAATCATAGATGTTGAAGATATGCTTATATTCAAGCAGAATTGAAGGTTGGATTGAAAGAGCAAAAACCGACTTTTTGTTGTCAACTGTTGAATGTTGTTGATAAACGTGTTATTAACGAAGATCGATGATTGATTAACACATGATGACGTTGATCGATGATTTAATTGAAGAAATCTGGATGATTGTTGAAGGTTGGAGGAGAAATTTGGATGATAACGATCGATTAGAATGAATTTCAACTGTTATCTAATTCTCTACACTTACGTATTTGTGATTGAAGGCTATTATATCATATTTATAAGTTTGTCACCGTGTCTTTTTATGCTTAGATTAAATGAGTGGCTGAGAATGATTCCCCAATTCTCAACCTTTTTTATTTTCTCAAGTGAACTCACCTATATATATATATATATATATATATATATATATATATATATATATATATATATATATATATATATATATATATAGAGAGAGAGAGAGAGAGAGAGAGAGAGAGAGTGGTTCAAATGAGAACCACAAAAGATTAAGAACCCTAAGAACCTCCATTTCTTAAATAAATATGTATTGTGAATATTACTACATATGTTAAAATCCCGATTTTTTTCTTTTTGGAAAGAAAATGGCAAAATCATAATTTTTTTGTCTACTATTTTCATTCATTCATATTCTAACACAATTTATATAAAATATAAATTTATACAGTCCATTTATAATTTAATACGTAAAATTCACAACTTAATACAATCAATTTTATACTAATTCACAAATTCTAAGAATTATCAAACTCTACCGCTACTAACACCACCACACGCCGCCACCAACCACATGCGCCAACATTGAAACCATCATTCCTTACAAATCAGATCTGTGTATAAAGTAATGCAACGAGAAGTTAAATACTACATTCATAGTTTAATAAACCTGCTAATTTACTCATTTTGAATTTAATACAAAACAATTATAAAAAACTAATGCATTCTTATATAAGTATACAACACAAAAAATAAAAATATTCACAACAACATTTATACAAAAATTCATACATAAACCATTAATATTTTAACACAAAATTTATTTAAAAAATCACAGTAAAATGTAGTTAATTCACAGTTTAATACAGTCAATTACCGTTTAATACATAAAATGTACATCATAATATACTAAATTAACAATTTAATAGACATATATGTCATATTCTTAACTTGAACATTTATACATTTAGATGTGGTGGCTAGTGTTTCGTTTAAAGTTTAATTTACATAATATTCACAATTTAAATTTTATATATTTTATTTAAAAGTAGAAAAAAATCATATATGTGTATAATGTTTCTTTCTTCACATATTTCATAAGCAAACACAAAACTAATTCATAAAAAAAAATCACAATTTAATACAATCAATTCAAAAGCTTAATACATTCAATTCACAATTTAATACACAAAATTTACAGCTTAATACAATAAATTCACAGTTTAATACATAAAAATTATATATTCACAGCCATATTCTCAACTTAAAACTCACATTTATACGTTCATATTTGGAGGAATGTTTGTGTATTAAATTGTAAATTTATTATATTAAGTTGTGAATAAAATTTACAACTTAATACACAAAATTCACAATTTAATACAATACCTTTACAACTCATTGGCAAGTATAATCTCATATTTCAGTTTATAAATAGTTCGTTCACAATTTAACACATAGATAAATTATCACATATTTCAGAGGCAAACATCAAAATAAAAACATATACATGACTCATAAAAGATGACAACTTATCTTAAATCAACGAAGAAGATGAAGATGAGTGAGAAATATAACATATCTTTACTCTACCACCACCATTAGCATCAACACCGCCAACTACCATATATTGCCATCAACCACCACAACCACCAATCATCTATGCCAAAACCACCAACATCTTTCCCTAAGAACCAGATATGATATAAAAAAAATTAAAATTCACAATTTAATTCATCATTTTAGACACTAATTCACAACTTAATTCAACATTTTAGACACTAATTTACAACTTAGTGCATCAAAAAATACACATTTACAGCTTAATAACTTACATATTCACAAATTAATACATAAAAACACATATTCACAACTCATTTACATGTATAAAATTCAGATCTGGATAAAAAAAAAGTCAGAATTCACAATTTAATACAACATTTTAGACACTAAATCAAAGTTTAATTCAATATTCAAAACACTAATTCACAAAATAATGCATAAAAAATCAGAATTCATAGAATAATATGCATTTCAAACACTAGTTCACAACTTAATACAAAACTTTAAACACTTATACATAACTTAAAAGCTTTCAGATCTAGTTGAGGCATGTCATCAAACACCTTGTGTGTGCATTGTTTCTACAACTTAATTTAATATTTCAGACATTAATTCACAACTTAATAACAGACAAATTCACAAATTAATACATAAAAACACATATTCACAGCTTAATAACTTTGCGGATTTCGTTGAGACATTTCATCAAACACTTTGTGTGCACCAAAAATACTTTATTCAAAATGATAGAAAATCATATTTATACATAATGCTTCTTTTCCAAACATCAAATAAATAACATCTACATATATAAATAAAATGATAACTAATCTAAATGTTTTGTATTAAATTTGTATTAGATCATAAAAACTTAAAGCATAAAATCAAATTTGAAGTCATCTTACCTAATTTGAGTTAGAGCATCGAAGTATAGATCAAAGATCATGGAAGAAGGCAGCGTTTTATGGTGCTCTAGCGAGGTTAGTAGTCAGAAACGAAGCACACATTACAGATTTAGAGGTGTAGAAAGCCGACATGGCGGTAGCTGACATCCGTTGTTACAGATTTGGAGATGGTTTGATGTTGTCGACAACAGATGTTCATCGATGCAGCGAAGGAAAGGCATCAACGGTTTGACACTCACCGGAGCTGTAGATCTGAAGAAAGGTGGTTGTTGGTGTTAGAGCATTGGAGATCAAAGAGGAAGGAGAAAGGCAACGTTTTTTGGTGTTCTAGCGAGGTCAACAATCGTAGATGAAGCACACATCATAGATTTGGAGGTGTAGAAGATCGACATCGGCGGTAGGTGGCATCGATTTTTCCAGATCTATAAGTGGTTTTGATCGGTGGTAGAGGCAGCAAAGGGAAAGGAAGGTTTGGGGATTTTCTGAAATGTTGGAGAAGAAGAAAAGACGTAGGATCAGGGAATGACTCATGGAAATTGGCTAGTAATTTTATTTTATTTACAATAATGCCACCGTTTCATTTATTTTAAGTAGGTTCTCAAGGTTCTTAATATTTAAGGGTTCTCATTTGAACCTTTACCCCTATATATATATATATATATATATATATATATATATATATATATATATATATATATATATATATATAGGGTTAGGTTATTTTGTTTTCAATATCTATTGTGTGCATGTATGACTGATTCTGGACCAATCATTTTAGTTATTTTAAGAAAGTAGTTAATTCATATTACATGTTGAAGATATAATGAATATTAATTACATCTTCAGCATTTAATATGCATTAATTACTTTATTAAAATAACTAAAATGATTGGTCCAGAATCAGTCATACATGCACACAATAGATAGTGAAAACATTTGAACCTAACTCTCTCTCTCTCTCTCTCTCTCTCTATATATATATATATATATATATATATATATATATATATATATATATATATATATATATATATATATTCGTTTAACAATATAATTGTATCTGCCACACTTGTAAATTTAAAAAACAATTCCAAGCACACTCTATTTTCCATTTTTCTCATTGTTCCAAAGAACAAAGCGCGGCTAGGTCACGAGCCCATCGCAGAAGCGAAAACCATCGAAGCAACCCAACCCCGTAGCAGTTTTGTCTACCTTTCATTGTTCTTTCCCTCTACAAACTCACATCCAGATATAATCACGTTCTTGGCTAAATTTTTGTGGTGCGGCCGCACCAATGGCACCTCACCCTCAGATAGACGATGTAAGTGATAAATTCTAGGGTTTGTATTGTATGCGTTTTTTTTTGGGTTTTAAATTGATGTTAATAATTTTCTTTTCTGATTAACGGAAATCGTAGGATGATGATTTCGATGGTGATTTTCCTGGAACCGACCACGTAAGAAGCGCAAGTTACGATTAATTGTCAGAGTTACAGCCAGTAGCGTTTTTTTTTAACCATGTAACTTATCTTTCGTTTTATGTTCGACTTCTGTAATGTGATTGCAGGCACTACGAGGAGTTTTGGAGATCTTGATGACGAGGAAGATGATATTTTTGGCTCCAAAAAGGTATTCTATTTAGTTGTTTGTTTTTTAGTGGTTATACATCCTCATGTAGATGATTAATGTCTTCATATTAGTGTAGATATGTCCCCACGTTGTGGTGGTTAAGTGTTGTGCTTTATGTTAAAGTTCCTTTGAGTAGAAAAGTACACCAACATCTTTACAAAATACTTAAGGCAGACATCTGAGCATGGTGTTTGACCTAATGCTGGTATTAAACACCTAAATGGAGAAACAAAAGTATGTTTGTTAGTTGAATTACTATAAAAGGCTCTTGGATATCAAATGGGAAACTAACAAGTAACAAGATATTGAAAGAGGCCACATTGTTCATTTTTTGGATAACAAAGGAGGTTGTTTGTTATACTGGGGTCGGCCACAGAATTTTGGAGCCCGTGTACAATTTAGTAAAAATAGGCTCTAAAACTTGAAAGATTTAAAAAGATAAGCAAAACAATAGTATTCTATTGCAATATAGTTATAAACTAAAATTTCATCCAAAATAAAATACTAAAAGGAACTTGCATCTACTTCAAAAGTGTCATCCTTCTAATATTCGTTAGAACAAACTTTTTAATTACGTCTTTATAAGCAATTTTATTCAATAGGTTGCTGTCAATCATCATGAAAGCAAATCCATTAATTCGTTCTTGTGTTATTGTAGATCGTTAGTAGGACTTAAATATCTTTAATTTGGAAAATTTTCGTTCTGCAATGCACTAGTTATAGGAATAGTCAACAAAATTCTATATGTAATAAATGTATTATTAGGAAAACACTCAACCCATTTAAAAAGATTTAGAATATCAATTGTTGTCTTTTTTTTTCCTTAGGCAAGATATATAGAAGTAATTTTAACTCAACATATAAATCAATCTTATCGATATCTGATTGTGCATTTTTCTTAAGTGAAATTTCAAAAGACTTACAATAACACTTTAAACGCATATCATCTAATGAAAGTAATTTTTCAAAATTAAACAAAAAACCAAACATATTATCATATTATTGATATTTCAAACCTTGTAGTTAGAGAAAAAAATCTTCTTAAATATTTATCTTTAGGACTTTTATGAATGAACAGATCTTTTTTAGTACCTTTCAATGCTAAAATATTTATCATGTTAAAGTTAAGGGTTTCCCAATTTCTTTGACCAAATGCATCAAATGTACGAAACCATTATCATCATTAACATTATCATCATCACTATTAGTATCATCAACATTAACATCATTAAGATTAACTTTATTTATAAATGGTGGTTAGGATTTGCAAAAAGGGTTTAAAAGATGGAAAATGACATAGCAATGATAGCCTTGATGATACTAAGATGTGATGGTGAGTATGTGAAATCTGGAGTAGTCAGATGTTCTGAACTTGAAGAACTACCTTTTGATAGGATTGAAACACCGGTATCTTTTCAAAGCGATTACTTTGAGGACAATATGAAATTTTTAGGGCGGGAATTGATGTACCTCATATCCGAATCAAATATGCAAAGAAAAGGGAGATTAACTAGTAAGCCTGGAGGTAAGGGTTTTTAGGTGATTAACATTATGTATAAATGGTGGTATGGATTTGGAAAAGGGGTTCAGAAAGATGGCAAAAGGTATACCAGTGATAGCCTTAATGATACTAAGATGTGACGGTGAGTATGTGAAATCTGGAGTTGTCAGATGTTCTGAACTTGAAGAACTACTGTTCGATAGGACCGAAACACCGATTTTTTTTAAAGGGATCAGTTTGAGGACAATATGAAAGTTTAGGGGAAGGAATTGGTGTACCTCATATAAGGATCAAATATGCAAAGAAAGGGGAAGTTAACTAGGAAAGGCTTGGAGCTAAGGGTCTTTAGGTGATTTCCCTTGTTAGGTCGATTATTAGCTTAGTATAAATAAGAGGTCTTATGAAGTTAGTTAGCTAGCTATGAATTTGTTGTTGGAACTTCGGTTCTTCCTCGGAGAGAATGTCCTCTCGAAAAGCAAATTATTGCTGGTAAACTTTTGGTTTTGATTCAATCATTCAACTATTAGCAAGCAGTTTTATCGTAAATACCTAGAGTATAATTAGAGCCAACCCTTTAGGGGGTGCACATGGTGTAGCTTAACATGCCTCAATTTTTATTTACGTGTTATAGAATTAATAGAGGCCCAAATCAGTTTAGCCTTTAAGCCTTTTAGGTTATGAAGCGGGAATGAAGATTAGAACTTAGAAGTATAATCGTTTCTCCCTGGATCTCTAGGATCTCGATCGCAAGAATCAAGATGGAAATAGAATCGACTTGGCTGCAACGGTCGCAAGAATCAATACTCGTCTTCGAAGTCAAAAATCGTATCTTTCATCATATCAAAAATCGTCTTGATGAGGCTAATGTTGATGATGCTATTGTTAATGATGATAAAGTTGATGATGCTAATGTTGACGTTAATGTTAATAATGATAATATTGATGATGATAATGGTTTTCATACATTTGATATATTTTGATCCAAGAACTTAGTATTAAAAGGTCCTAAAAGAGATTTATCCATTCAAAAAGGTCCTAAAGATAAATATTTAAGAAAATTTTATTCTCTAACTACAAGGTTTCATCGATATGATAATATGTTTAAGAAAGATGAACAATCAAATATTGATGAGAATGATTTATAATTTTATATGTTGAGTTAAAATTACTTCTACATCTCTTGTCTAAAGGAAAAAATAACAACAATTGATATTCTAAAAATTTTAAAACGTGTTGATTGTTTGTCTAATACATCTATTGCATATAGAATTTTGTTGACCATTCCTATTATTATTACATCTACAGAAAGAAGTTTTCCAAATTGAAGATATTAAACCCCTACTTATGACCTACAATGACATAAAAACGACTTAGGGGTTGTTTGATTGTTGTTGACTGAGTCATAGGCGTGACTGGGTCTGTAGCTCTAATTGCTCTGATTGAACTACCTTTGACTGAAACCAAGTTGTTTGATTACCCTCTGACTGAATGTGTTGGATGCTGAATATGACCATTTTACCCTTCTTTTATGTTTCGTGTTGAATAATTATATTGGATATTATTTTTTATTACAAACCAATAATGGTAACTTACATACCAAAAACATATAACATAAAGATGAACAAAAAGCAACACAATATTTCTTAAAGTATAATGCATTTCATTAGAAACTACCAAAGATTCTTGATCACTTTGTTGACAATGATAGCTAACATCTAATCAATACAATTATATGACCATGATAACAAGCTAAAAAGAATCTATAACTAAAAGGATCTACATTATGCTAATGTTATCAAAAAACTACAAAAGAAATTTAACTTTTGATTCTTTATATACAACACACTTCAATCATCTTCTTCGCCCTACAAAAACACAAAAAAATCATCATCTTCATCATTAACACTATCAACCTAGTTTTATCACAGCAAAGTAGTCAATCATAAACATAGGTCAGCATGGCTACATTTATTAGTAAGAGCTATAAGATGGTGGTATCAAACGGTCTTATTGGACCGAATCAGACTTTCACCTCTTACTGGACTCAGTAAGAACCTTATCAAACAGGCCCTTAATGGATTGGCTTTGATGATGATTGAGACAAACTTATTGGATAAAATTATTTATCAAGACGTAATTGGAAATTTTGTTTCAACAAATATTAGAATGATGACATTTTTCAAGCAGAAGCAAGAGTTTCTTTTTTGTATATTATTTTGAATGAAATTTTATCTTATAAGTATATTGCAATAGAAAATGTAATATTAGAATTGTTTTGTTTATATTTTCGGATCTTTCAAATTTTAGGGCCTATTTTTACTAAATTGCAGAGTCTCAAGGCTGATCCTGGTCCTGCTATAATGACCATAAGACTAAATGCTTCAAGATTTATTTAGAATATATGATATTGGATAACAATGGATAAATTAAATTAGATTATACTAGAGCATTGTGTTGTTTTCCAAGGCTTTGCTTGATCCTTCATTGGAGAATGCATTGTTTGGTGTTTTCTAGATTGTGCTTGTTCTTGACTTCTTTCTTTGTGGTGTGTTTGTAGTTTTATCATTTCTTATGTATTTAATGTAAATAACATCACTTTTCTTGGGAGAATATTTATTTCCACAAAATCAGTTTCAGTAATAAGATTAATACCTTTGTTTTTGTTTTTGTTTTTGTTTTTGTTTTTTTTTTCAACACATAATAGCTATCTGTATTGATTAAAATCTATTTACATGTAATCTTTCAAGATGTTTAGCAAACATAGATTATTTTTTGTTTTTTTGAGTAAAAAGTATATTAAAACCATACTATAAATAGTGTGTTATCATGTCTTGATGATTAATGTCTTATTTATTGCCACTTTGTTTGCATCTCAGGCTAACTCAAAAACAGAAGAAACTGCATCAGGTGTAGCAACTGGGATGATTTTATCTCTGCGTGAGAGGTAATAATATCATATCATATCAGCTGTTTTTAACATTATTTTTGAATCCTACAGAAATTAACCCTTTCATATCTTTCTCTGTGTTGTGACCTGTGTAGTCTCCAGAGCTGTAAAGATAATCTTGCCACATGCCAAGTATGTATAATTTTTATTTTTTATAAAGATGTTGTAAATATCTTTAACCATCATACAGTAATATTAATGGTGTTGTTTGTTATCTTAATGATCTTTGTCCCAGTTAGAGCTTGAAGCTGCAAAGTCAGAAATTCAAAAGTGGCATTCTGCATTTCAGAATGAATCCTACATTACAACAAGTTGTTTTTTGTAACATATTTCTTTAGCTAACATCTTATAAAAAAAGATGAATTATGGTTATTATTGATGATATTAAAACTAATTTCTATATGCAGAACCTAAAAATGTTGTCAGTTATCTCCAGAATTTAAAATCTTCTAAAGAGTTACTTAGAGATCAGGTTAACCAGTAACATTAGTTAACTAATTAACTAACCATGGTTTCTGATTTCTGATTCATGTTTTTACTCTATATTTGTTCAACTAGAAAAAGCAAAGAAAAAGGAAGTTGCATTTATAGTAACCATTGCAAAGCGGGAACAAGAGATATCAAACTTAAAGGTACCTTTTTTTTGACATGCTAAATGTTGTTTACTTTTTCATATTTTGAAATTGTAATTAAAAAAAGTTATTCATTTGGGAGTTCTTCAGTCTGCAGTTCGGGATTTAAGATCACAACTCAAGCCTCCATCAATGCAGGTATGCAAATACTTTTTCTTCTCTCTTATGATCTTTTTACAGTTAAATCAATTGATTTTTGACTTTTGAAAGTCACGTTTGAAAAAGAAGTGACTACATTAATATGATTAAACTATACTTTTTTTAATCTTTAAATTATAATAAGGTGTCACTTTTATTTGTTTTGTGAAAAATCTTGCAGGCAAGAAGGTTATTGCTTGATCCAACAATTCATGAAGAGTTTACACGTTTAAAGGTAGATATAAACATATAATAGTTGTTACAATTTCTTTTTTGTTTATATACTCGTAATAAAGGATTTAAGATATTTTGGGTCTGAATGAACATATTAAAAGAAAATTTTAGATTGGAAAAGTTTACATGCGTTAAGAAGTATATTTTAATTTGTTGTGATTGCAGAATTTGGTGGAGGAGAAGGATAAAAAAGTGGAGGAGTTAGAGGATAATATTGGTGATGTTAACTTCACTCCACAAAGTAAGATGGGGAAGATGTTAATGGCTAAATGCAGGACTCTTCAGGAGGAGAATTAGGAGATTGGAAATCAGGCAAAGGAAGGAAAGGTAGTACATTAAATTACATTTTTGTCCTTGATTTGTGGAAGCCTGTGTATGTGCTCTGATTGGTTTTGCATTTTCTGGGGTTCAGATACATGAATTATCAATGAAACTTGCTTTGTAGAAATCTCAGAATCTAGAGCTTAAAAATCATTTCGAAGGTCAGATACTATTTATTTATTTAATTTAGTTATCAATGAGACTTCCGGAATTATGTTGATTTTGATTATTCAAAGCCCATGATTCTAGTTACAATATCAGCATGGTGACAAAATTTACACAATGAACAATCATGCCATAATACAAGATAATAGACAAGTAGTTGTTTGTGGGTATTGACTTGTGTATTTCTGGTCTAAATTAATTGTTTATGTTGGATTATAATCTCAACTTGATGAAACTTTATCTTATATTTGTGATTTGATTAATTGTTACCAATCTTAAACAAATAGTTTTTCTTTTAATTGATACCCTGGGAGATGATATGGAATGAAGGGTATCGAGATGTTATGTCATGTTAGGGTTAGGGCCATATGTGACATTGATAGACCCTGATACTTTCTTGAATAAGACACAGAATCCATTGATAATCAATCAACTATGAACCAATGAGATAGATTACACCCTATTCCCGAGTTCAATTTAACGAGAGAAAAGAAAGGAAATTGGTGGAAATGAGAAGAAAATAAAAGAAATTGGTGTTCCTGAGTTTCATTAAAGGAAGGAATTGGAGGGAAATGGAAGGATCACTTTCTCTCCTAACTTTCCTTCCGATTTGGGAGGATTTGGAAAGAAAGAACAAAATGATTAATTTTCCTTCCACTTCTCTCCAACTCGGGAACACAAAAGAAAATTTTGTTTTTCTTTCCTTTCTCTTCTTTCCTCTCCTAACTTTCTTTTCTCTTCTTTTCTTTTCTTTTGTTAAACTCGAGAACTAGGCGTTAGGGTTTTCCCATTCATAGGGATGATGCGAACGAAAGAAATGGTGAAATCACCCTCGTCGTTGGTATTGATTTTCTTCATGTTGATTTACTTTCACGTGGGTCTAGTTTTACTGGGCTTTTATGTTCCACACTTAAAGGTAAGTCAATTTTTTGATTTCAATCATCTTGGCCCAATGATTTTAATTTTACCCCATTTGTCATTTGGAAGCCCAATCTTGTGATGACCTAGAAACTCTACTGCTACTTCTATTAGCGTAACCTTCCTTTCCCACGTCGCTCCGTTTGTACTCCATCATCGTTTTCTCAACACCCTGTTTCCGAGTTCAACTTAACGAAGGAAAGGAAATGGGTGGAAGTGGGAACAAAATAAAAGAAATTGGTGTTCCTTAGTTTATTAAAGGAAGGAAATGAAAATGATCATTTTCCCTCCTAACTTTCTTTCCGATTTGGAGAGAAAGAACAAAATGTTTAATTTTTCTCTCACTTCTCTCCAACTCGGGAACACGGAATACAAATTTTCTTTTCCTTTCCTTTCTCTTCTTTTCTCTCCTTTCTTTTATTTTCTTGGCTAAAAGTCAAGAACTAGGCGCAATTTTTCCTCCTTTTTTCATCAAATTCTGGCAATGGTGGTGGTGACGACGGTGGCGGCAGTCGTGGTGGTGATAACGGCACCTTCTCTTCTGTTCTCGCACCCCAGAGATTGTGGAGACGGCGGCAGTTACGGTTGTGCCTCCAGTGTCACGTAGCTGATGCCGCGGTAGGGATCCAATTTTTCTCCCTCATAGATGGTGATTGTGGTGACCGACCTCCCTTGTTTTTCTCATCTGCTGCCATAGGGGTGTGTAATTCTTCCCTCATTTTGAGCATTTCATTATGGATGACCCTCATCTCTTTTCTTGCCTTTTCTTGTTGTTGAATCCACAAAGATTGTTGTTCTTGTTGTTCATCTTGCTTTTTTCTAACGGCTTCCTCCAAGTTGTCTAACCTCCTTGTTATTTTTTCCCCAGTCATCAACTGCGCTGATACCAATCAATAGAGCTTGATACATTCTTGAATATGAACCGATAATGAAACTATGAATTCATAAGATAAATTAGGTTTTTCCCATTCATTCGAAAGGAATGGACTCTCCAAGAAGAACAAAGTTGTTTTACAAATGAATTCTTAGCTACCATTCTACTAACAACCAAAAGGTTAAATACCCTCTCAAGAGTGAGACTAAACTTTTATGACCATTCGCACAACTGCTGGAATGTCCCCCATAATTACAACAGACAAACCACAGGTAGGTAGTGCGCTAAGGCCATAACCACTAAAGCCAATGAAACAGTAAAAACAAAATAGATAGGATAAAAGGGCAATAAGGTAATTTTAGGGTCCTCCCGCTTAAGGAATTGCACCTTGGTCTTTCTTGCTTTCCTGCTGTAAACTAAGAGCTCTAGGGGCTTAATCGTAGATCTATAACATGTGTTCGTATCTTGGAAAATGGGCTTTACTAGGGATCTGTGCACTTAGTCCTTACATCTTCACCTTGATTAGGGACATCATCTCTAGATAGACCTGAGGAGGGACACCATGGTGTTTATACACATGCTCCTCCTGGCTTTCTGTTGTATATGTTCTAACTTCTCATATCCGTATTTATTATACTTATTATTATTATCATCTCTATTATGGACTCACGTTTTCTATGCAGTAGATCATCCTAAACCAGATGACTCTTTTTTTTTTTTATCTTATCTTGTTCTATTATTATTTCTTTTTGACTCTATATGGACTGACATTTTACAAGGGGAATCATCCAAGAGGGGTAACACCATTCCATTCTATTATTATTATTATTATTATTATTTTATTTATTTATTTTTAATGCTGGAGGTCATCTAGGCTCCCCCCACCATCTTTGTGGGATCGGGGTATTGTTATTGTTTCCTATTAACTTGTTGGTAAACATCAATTGTTGTTTGTTGATGCAGGATTAAGCAAGCACATGGAGGGACTCACAAACGAAGTTGAAAAAATCAAATGAACTGGTTGTTTTTTAATCTTTCCTTTAAAAAACCTATCGTTATACATTGATGCGTGTTTAATTATTTTCTACTTAATAATAATAGTAATAACAATATAATTGGGTTAATAATTGTGAATCAGGTGGTAAACCTGGAAGAGCAGCTAGAAAACAAAGATGCTGAGATCCAAAGGCTAAAGCAGGAGCTTCAAAAAGATGCTAATGAGTAATTTTGCATACATTGTTTCTACTTTGTACTGTTAAAAACATATCAAAATTAACATTTTGTATGTCTTAATCATAAGTGACTAGCTGTTAGTACTTAGTAATAGGCAGCTATTTTTTATTTTTTTATTTTATTTTATTTTTTTTGGAATAACAAATGCTTGAAATTCGTATAGCATGTTTTTCCATCTTTCTTCAATTTACACTTGTCAAATTTACGAATCCGTTGAGGAAACCCATTTTTTTAAAGACTGAATGAACCAATGATATACAAGATTGCTACTGTTTTTAAACCATCATTCAAGGTGGTATTTGGAAATGGGGCGTGTGTTTTGTGTTTGATATATTTTTATAGTTTTGAAATTGTATATAATCAGTTTTATCGTGTTTAGGTAAAATTTGTATTAGGTAATACTAAGGTTGTAAAAATTGTTCGACGTTAGCTAGTCGGTGGACTGAGGTCAAGGGATTAATCGGCTAGGCGGAGATTAATTGGGGACCATTAATTGCTAATTTTTTAGATTTTAAAAAATTAAATATGACTAATATCATATAAAAGTTCATAAATACCACTAATATCATAACAAAATAGGTTAATATGATAACTACAACACTAATCATACCTCAAATAGTTTCTATTGAGATATAACTTCTTTAAAGTTTTAAAATTTAATCGGGTTCTACTGTTTCAATCATTTTGTATGTATGGATTAATCGCTAGGCGATCTCTAATCGGTCAAGTAGTGTCTCAGGATTAATCGAGATTTTTACAACCATGGGTAATACACAATTTATCTTACTTTTTTTTTCTTTTTATTATTATACCAAGAACATTTCTAACGTGAGCTTTTTTGAAATGTTAGTTACTATGACTACATCCTACAACGAGGTTTCCTTGCTATTAGAGTGCAGATGATTTTTTGATTTTTCTAATGTGATACTTTTATTTTATACAATTAAATGATTTTTTGATTTTTGTGTTTTGTATAGGTGAGCACATTTATCCAATAATGCTTCATTTTACTTCCCGACAATATTTAACCCTCACAGTTTTATTATTTTTGAGTAATTAATTTGTTTTGTTTTGATCATTAATATCAATATTAAATTTGTAATGGTCATATAATCATATTGTATTTTTTTATAACTAATTTTATCATCTTTTTAACTAAAAAAACGGACTTGGTACCTTTTTAAGTTTCTTTTGATTGTGACAGTGTTATTATCAGTGGCGAATCTAGAACATGACACAACATGGTTCACTAATTAATTGAATCTGATAAAAAATAAAATAATCAATAATACTTGTTTCGAGTCGGATTGTAGACCGTAAAAAACCAAACCAAACTGTTTGACCGGTTAAATAGAAGCCTCTCAGGTCATCTATTAAAAAATTAAAAAAAATCGATTGTAATTAAAAAGAAAGAACCCTTTTGGTTTAATGAAAAACTAGTTGAACCAAGAGGTTATACCAGTAAAAAATTCTTTTTTTTCCAACTTAAAACTAGGCTTAATATTGCTAAAAGACCTAACTGATTAAAAATTTGTAAACAAATGCTAAATTGGATGTTCATCACTTTTTTCTTAATTGTTAATGACTAAAACACCAAAATCATTTGCTTTATATATGATGTTATGTTGAGAATTATATTGTTGTTGAATGGATGTGGTACCTTGAAAAGGTAGGTCCTAAACTTATGTCAAGGTAGATCCCAAACTAATTACTATAGAAATTATAAATGCAATTGCAATTTTAGGTGGGTCATGTGACCCACCTTGGGTCTTAATAGCCTCGCCACTGGTTATTATATGTGAAAAAAACCCGATCGTGTATATTTAGTACTACATTTTCTAATTTTGTGTGTTGTAATATCTTTATTTTATTTAATGTTATTGTTATAGGCTTTTTCTTTTTATGAATATTATATGTGCTGAGATAATAACAAATTAAATAAGATATTAATTTTTTCACAAATATAATGGTAAATTTATTAATTTTAGAAAATATCAATAATTATGTGTTTTAAGTAAATAAGTTATTATTTGATAAAATTAGTAAAAATGACACGACAAATAAAAAAACTAGTTCTAATAAAAACATTTATAAAAATAATGGTAAAGTAGTTAATGTAAAAAAAAGATCAATAATTAAATGCTTTAAGTTTATGTTTGATAAAGTTAATGAAAATGACATGACAAATAAAAAGGCTAGCTCTAATATAAACATTTGGATGTTACATTAAAAAAAGTATATTTGGGTTTAATTGAAATAGCTTTTGTTCTGTTTAGTTTTTCAATTTGACTACTTTGAAGAGTTAAATATGATTGCAAAAATGATATTGTTATCATTAATAATATTATATATTTTTTAAAAGATACATGAGGATATATGTTTTAATAAATGCTAAGCGTATCATATGAGTCCACTTATATTTTCGTAAATTGGTCGAAATTACTAGTTGTAGTTCAATCACGAGAAGTCTCGAGACTTTTAGGCTAGTCGGGTAGGTAACAAAAAAGGAAGAAACTCGAATGAGAGAGAAAGACAACAAATTTTTCAGATTTGACATAAATGGTCCGTAGGGTTTTGTCTACTAACAAAAAGTACCCTCATTCTAGATTCTCTCTACATAAATAGTTTTTGAAATTACAGAATCAACCCTTGACTTATAAATCTTAATTATTATTCTAATTAAATGAAATTTTAGTTTTTTAAAAAAATTGTATGTTTGAAATGTTTATTTTTCTAAATTAATTATTTTTTTAAAAAATATCATGACAAGTGGGACATTCCATGCCATGAAATGAAAAAAATTTGAAGGAGTGTGACAAAGCTGACATGATGTCTACATGGATCGTCATACGACACCATACCTACTATGCTAAGTAATCTATCTTTATATGGTGTGCATTTATGAGTTTATCTTTGCATTTTATATGGTGTGCATTTATGAGTTTATCTTTGCATTATCACGCAAGTTAATTTAAGGATGTTTGGATATTTACCTTCTTTATTGGATGAACTCAATATTAATATTAAAACTAAAAGTTTTATATAGATAGAGGTAGTTTTTTTTTAGAAAAAGCAAACGAATTAAATGGAAGTCTACTCATAATATTTCAACGAGCATCCTGAGTTCGAACTTCTTTACAGGGCAAACCCAACCGCCATAGAGATTTCTAGGAAAAATTCCCTACATGTGGCACCACAAGAGGTAGTTTAAGGGAATCGAACTCTCAACCCCAGACCCCATATATGTATAAAACCCGATGTATCACCCCAACTAGAATGAACATCACTTGCAAAGGTAGCAGATTAACGGGTAATTAACAAACACAATTTTTTTAAGATGATGATTTAAAAGAAAACCACAAGGTCATCACATTAGTATTCATTTAGCCAATAAATTTTTTGATAAATTATTTTTTTGTGAATATTCCAAATATTAACTCAAAGTAACTAATTAATAGAAAGAATTGCATTAATTAAAAAAAATGTAAATTAACTACAAAATCATCCATATTTCTATTATTTATTAATTAGTATCTGTCCAATAACGATTATTTTATTTGGAAAAAATACATTAAACTTAAAAGTATTTTCATGAGCAATAAGTGATGTAGCATGTCGTAAAACGTAAATTGCTTTTTAAATTTAAATATAATTTATAAACTTGTATGATTTGGTAATCGTATCAACAAAATCAACAGACATTGTTTTGTTTATGTATACTCAATATCGTATGTGAAAAATAATATATACCAATTGTTCTTCCGCGTTCAATAAAAACTACGAAATAATTTTGACATACATATGGTAAGAGAGCCTTAAATATGCCATATATATATATATATATATATATATATATATATATATATATATATATATATATATATATATATATATATATATATATATATATATATATATATATATATATGTGTGTGTGTATTTTAGTGTATACAATAGACATATTTATGAGTGTATACAATAGACATTTTTTTTTATCAAATAAGAAATTAGCAAGGTTAGGAATATTTATGAGAGGTGAATTTCTGAATATTTTGTTATAAAATTATTGAAGAATGAATTGCTACATCAACAAATGAGACAAAAACCAACTCATTGCAAGCGGATTGTTATTTGCCAGAGAACGAATCAACCATGCACCCGCTAGACTATTTATGCCTTAAAAGTAAATTATATATGATTCTATAGATGAGGTTGAAGGAAAGTCATGATCGTGCAAGATGACATTCATATAAGTTGCATTTTGGCATTCTCTTACAAGATCACATCTTATAGTTCTATCATATCTAACATTTCTTTAACTAAAGATGATGAATTAATGCTTATAGGTTTCTTTTCGTCTTCTTGAAGAAATAGAATGTACTAGAGGTACATACCACACGTGGAATTAATAGACTTGAATTTTTATATTTATTTTAGAATCCTATTTAAAAAAATCATTTACCTTGCATATGTATTTGTATATAACATGATATAAATAAAAATGTGGAGCAACCTAACGAGGAAGATGATGAACGTGGAGGTGTTGTTGATGGTCAAGGACCAAAAGGTGATGAGGAATGTAGAGATGAAAGGCATATGATTGATGATGAAGGCCATGGATTGCAATCATTGTCCAAGAAGAAAATAAGGAAACCATCATAAAGACTAATCAAATTAAAATTTAAAAAAGGTTTGTTTATGACAAAAATAGAGGTGGTTCTACTACGACAATTCCTGTACATTTGGATTAGGTATGTAACATATCATAGGATGACAACGATGATAGTTTTTATGGGCAAATAGTAACACCATAGCCACATTTTGGTTCTTGTCTTTTGGATACAACCAGTTTTGTAGCATACCTCCACTTGTAACGTGGTTGTCTTTTTTTGAAAATTAGTAGACTTTTGGTACAATTTGATGTAGATTTCATGTATAAGTAACTTTAAGTTTAATGTAATGGC
The DNA here is from genome assembly GCF_002870075.4 of Lactuca sativa. Taxonomy (NCBI): domain Eukaryota; kingdom Viridiplantae; phylum Streptophyta; class Magnoliopsida; order Asterales; family Asteraceae; genus Lactuca; species Lactuca sativa. Next base: position 129,944,735 of record NC_056626.2, read on the forward strand.
TACCTATGTAATGAAATGATTCTTTTGATGATGTTTACACACACTTTTTTAATTGTTGACAATTAAAAACAATACTGGTTCGTAACAAAACTACACACTAATTACATAGCATTTCCTAAGACAAGTTTTATCGGGATCATTTAGATAGCAAATAACAAAACTAATATAGCTTGTAACAAGACAACCATATACATGTGTTTTGGGTCAATTTTCTAAGATTTTTTTTACTTTTGCAATCTTTATCCTTATCAAGTCACTTGAAAAACTTGCAATGTTATGTTAGATTCTGCCAAGAAAAATATACAATTTCACAATAATATACTCATTGGGGCAACCCTATACTCATTGGGGCAACCCTAAAACGTACGTCAAGTTATCATATGTGTGTAAAATAGAAATTGGACATACATCTTGACACTTGCATTGATTACAAGAATAGAGATGTTAAAGCTCGATTTCGTTAGGAACGGAGCCAAAAAATTTTAATAAAGGAGCTTACAAAGTAATAACATATTAAAATATATTTTATCTTCAAATAATAAGAAAAAGTCTTTAAATTTGAAAAAAAAACATTGACAAATAAAAAGATAGTCTAAATAAAACATACAATTTTTTTTTTCGGGTTTCACTCGTACATTCTTAAAATAAGGAGTGGATCTAAAAAAAATTATAATATAAATATCCAACTATATTTATAATAGTTTAGTAATAAAAATTTAAGAGATATAGATTAACCTATCTCTCTCTCTCTCTCTCTCTCTCTCTCTATATATATATATATATATATATATATATATATATATATATATATATATATATATATATATATATATATATATATATATATATATATATATATATATATATATATATTGTTGTAGTGGAAATGCATGTGCTTATGTTTATGAGTTATTGAAAGAAAACATAAAAAGGTTTAAGAGGCGGACCATGGTAATAAAGACAATGTAAAAGGACTAATTATGTAAATTTGATTTTTTGAGATACAAAGTTAAAACTACAATAGTTAGTGTACTAGACTACTAGTCAACTATGGTAGACTTATTAAAATAGACGAGGATTAGGGGGTTGAGCAACGGGTAGCCCGATACTCCCTCCGCCAATGGGTTTTGCTAAAGAAGACGACAAAATCAAAACTCTAAAAACCATTGTAGCTCTTGATTAACTTCTTTCCCCCGAGTACAAACACACATAGCAAAATTCTTGTTGGGTGAGCAAAATAACCATTGAAACCGAATTGAATCGGAATCGATTGGGAATCAAATATGTAATTCGGTTTAGTTCTCGGTTTGGTCCGGTTCTAGACCCTAACAACTAAAAGTGAGCACAAAACTTGTTGGAATAAAACTAAATCGAAAATAGAACCAATTGGAACCAAATATGTAATTCATTTTAATTCTCGGTTCTTCTATATCCATAAATTCAGTTTTCAGTTTTTCAATTCCATATCGATTCAATCTGATTCCAGAATTGAGCTCACCCTTATTTCTTTCACCTACTTGGCATCCTGTCATTAATTTCTAGACACATATGCATGGTTATCGGAGATAGAATGGTATCATAGCTAAATACCATCTTTTTTTTATAAGTTCTTAACACTAAATAAAATAAAGAGAAATTAAATATCTTTTTACCTTTTCTTTTTATTCATTCGAAATTATAAGATGAATTATATTTAAATAAAATTAATAATATTTTAATACCCTTGTCATCAATTTAAATATCTTTTTATCTTTTCTTTTTATTCATTCGAAATTATAAGATGAATTATATTTAAATAAGATTAATAATATTTTAATATCTTTGTTATTGATTTAAACAGATAAGAAAATATATAGAAAGAAAAGGATGATATTTAATTTCTTAATATTAAGATAAAACCACTAAAATGTTAATTTAAGGGGTTGTTGAGCAATTTTCCAAATATTACATTAACAAACCCCAAATCTGCGTAAAACGGTTGCATCATAAAGAAAAAAGGGACAAGCAAGACAATAACTTGATGCTGCTGATCGTCAACGGACGGGATTCCAGAACAGGAACATCATAATATAATGGAAGTGTTTAAACGAAGTTAGTAGTCATCAGCGCAAGGAAAGCTCAAGGTGGTTCGATTTGGTTGTAAAATGGAACATTATAAGTCCCGAAACAACGATTTCTTCCACTTCACAAACCCTCACGATGATGCAAGTGAGCTAGATGATGATGACGATTACGATGAACTGCAATACGACGATGTCGATGATGATCGTAGCTGTGATTTTAATTTCTATAATTTTCGTCCCATCGGGATCGGGAGTACTCCATATCCGCCTCCTAATTCCCAGGTACAATTTCCTCAGGTTGCTGGTTGTTAGTATTAGGGTTTTTGTTCGGGTGTCAGTATTGTCTCTTGATTGTTCTTTGATAACAAATTCTGAATGGCAATTAGAAAGAAGGTGGGAAAAGAATCAAATTATGATGAAGCTCATGAACCCTAAGTTGAACTTGGCACGTAACTGTTTTCTGATTATTGTTGGTTATGACGTTCGTGAACCCTAAATTGAAGCTTTTTCCTAGTAGAATTCGTAAACTCAAAAATGATATGTTGGTTGATTCTACAGCCAAGTGGTGTGATGAACGAGAATGATACTGTGACTACATCCATGGAGAAACTCGGGACCTTTGACTATGGGGCCTTGTTTTTTCACTTAGACAATACAATGAAGAACCTTTCTGATACACTTCATCACACAATTGAAGGTATTGGCACACAAATCTCTAGCCTTGAAGATGAAACTTGCAAAATTGATAACCATGTAGAGGATTTGAAGAACTTCACAGAAAAGTATCACGGGACAACCCACATGAAGCTAAGGAAGATGCATAATGTTTTACAAGAGGTTCCCATCTTTACTTACCTCCAATCTTTTTCCATTTCAAATGATTCTAATGACCAAATACTTTGTCTTAGGTACAAGATGATGTCTTATTTTTGAAAGACAAACATGAAATAGCAGAAACAAAGCTTCAGCTTGCTAAACTTCAAGGTTCAAAGAGAGACAAAGAACCTGCTGCTCAAACAAATTCACACCACCAGCAACCATTGCCTTCTCCACAGTCATCTTTTCATACACCACTTCTCAACCAACCACCATCAAATGGTGTAACTTTCTCACAAGACTCTCAGTTTCCACATTTTACACAATCATACCTTCCAAATTCATCTCAAGGCATTCTTAGTCCTCAAAATCATCCTTTTTTAAGCCATCATTCTCAAGAAACACCTAAAATGTCATCTTTTAGCCATTCTAAACCAGACAGATGGGGCTCCAGTCAAGAACATGAAGAGGGTTTGTCCCACTTTATGCATGTCCAATCTTCAAGAAACTACAAATCTGAGTTTCATGCTAAGTATATGCCAGAATTTGCTAGCTTTTCCAACAATGAACCACCATTTCCAAGTAATTACACTCATACCCCTGAGGCCCAACCACTGCCTCATGCATTGCCAACTGCTGTTGATGTAGAAGACAGGTTAAGTACAGAAGGGAATGGTAATATAATTCCAGTAGATGATATAGTTGATAAGGTCACAGCAATGGGTTTCAGGAAGGACCTTGTAAGAGCTTCTGTGAGAAAACTCACAGAAAATGGTTCTTCTGTGGATCTTAATACAGTTCTTGATAAGATGATGAACAACAAATGAAATTATCAAATCTATATAATCTCCTATGATGTACAGAAATTGCAACAAGGAATGAAATGTACAAACTCAAGGTGTTGTTAGGAAGCCAACTCCATGCTTGCAAAGGGCGACTTTATGTCATTGTGGTAAGTGGTCTTTTCACTTTTGTCATATGTTTCGTAGTGTCCATGTCATTTGTATTATTACAATACAAATGATTTGTGATTGATATAATATTTGTATAAATCATGTTGTAGTTTCTTTCCATTTCGTAATCTTGTAATTTGCATATGCTTTTATCAATAGCTGATGTATAAGTGATAAAAGATCTACAGCATAATTTATCCCAGAATGTAGATATTGAATAACCTATATATTCACATCCAAATCCAAGAATTAGTAACATGCTTCTGTTTGGCTTTTTTAATCTGTTTTTTTATTAGTATTGTACTTTGAAAACTATTACTGGGTATTAGCGTTTTAAGGGTAGACAGGTTACCCCATTGTAACTTGGCTGACGTGGATGCCAAATCATGATTACATGGCTTTTTTTTGCCATGTCATTTTTTGTATATATTTGATAGAGTTGCTCTTTGCGAATAGCAACGCCTTGCAAGTAAACTAGCAAACAAATGTGACACATGCAACATAAACACATGTCTCATGGTCATAATCAATTCCATACTCTTGGTTTAAGCTACTTAATTACCAAGTATGTTAAACATATTAATTGTACATTACTTAGTAGAATACACAATTTTAGCTTCTTTACATACATTATGTCAAGCTTTCTCTATAATTATATATAATAAAAAATTACTTGATATATTTAAAAAAAGATATCCTCCTACATCGCCACCCTACAATTCATTTTCATTATATGGAAGGAGAAAATAAATATCCTCCTACTAAGATAAATCCACTAATTCTTTTTTTTTTTAATTGGTTCTTTTAATTTTGACATTTTTTTTTTTATCTAGAGTAGGAAGATTGATAGGAATAAAATATAACTGGAAAATAAGGTGGTAAGATAAAACAAAGAGATCAAATATTCTCTTACTTTTCTTTCTTTACCTATATTTGTACACATTTAAAATTATGATAATTGTTGAGTTTTATTTTCCTAATAATATTTTAGGATAGTAGTTACATTTAAATTTAAATGGGTAATGGGATAGGAAGGAAATATAAAGAGGATATTTTTGTAAGCGAAGATATGATTTTGTGTGTTGGAGAAAAGGTAGTTGCCGAAATAATGTGTATGGGAAATATGATATGGTAGTAGCTTTTAAGAACATGTGGAGGAGTGGGTGAATAATGTATAAAGGTGACAATGAATGAAATGGCCAATGGGTAGTGTAGTGCTTTTAGTTAAATACACATGGTCAGTAGAGAGGCCTATTTAGAGACTTAAATTGAATCTGGGGAAAAGGTAGGTAGGGAATCTTGAAAAGTGATCATAGATTGTGCAGCATTATACTGCAATCTTTCTTCTTTTCCAATAGTCACTTTCTCCCTTTATTGTCAGGAAGGAAGTGGTACTATGAATTATTCTACAATCTTCTACTTGGATGGATGTAATAACTTAATAATTCATTCATTAGGTTCATTTTTTTGTTATTCTCCAAATTTTGTGATTTACATTCCGACTGTTTTAACGATTTGTGAGGATGGCTAGATGCATCTTATAACCTATTTGCTAAAATGACCATGTTTGGGGGATATATTTATGTAAGCATTTTTTTAGATTGCCATGTATCATCTAAAAAAAACGCATCGCAAATAATTTTTTCGGACTAAAAAAAAAACTAGTGAGTTCTTGGTTTCGTGAATAAACTCATAAACTCATGTTTGTGAATTTTTTGTAAGTTTTTAATTTTGTTGCGCCTTCTTTTTGGAAAAAGCATTGGGTCTTAGTTTCTTAGTTTGTTTATAACGTAGAGACAAATCTTCATAAATGGTCCATGTGGTTTCTTAAAATATCAATGTAGTCCCAAAAAAAATTTTCGATCTCATGAAGGGTTCTTGTGGTTTAAAAACTTTTCAAAGATAGTTCTTTTGGCTCACTCCACTTTTGGTCTGCAAGTCACAACACATGCTTCCACCCCTAACCTTATACCTACAACATGCCAACACCCCCTTCATTTTTTGCTTTAGCCACACTAGAACAGGCTTATATGTCGCCTCTCTTCAACAGATGGTGGTTCTCACCCATCCATTATGTCTGCCGACATAGCTTCCGCCTCTGTCACCGTGCTCCCTCTCATCCACCCATTATGTCTGCCGACATAGCCTCTGTCTTCGTCACCGTGCTCCCTCTCCTCCGTCACGGTGGTTCTCCCCCACCCATTATGTCTGCCGACATAGCCCCCGCCTCCGTCACTGTGCTCCTTCTCCCATATTCTTCTTCTTCTTCTTCTCCCACCCTAACCACCACCACCAAAAACACTCATGAAGGACTGATGAATTCCTCTCGAAAGACGAATTCCTGCTACAAATAACTCCAACAACTGTTTTCCCTTCTTAATCGACGTCTACGAATCCACGTAGACGAGGGTTAATGATACAAACCCTATATATATATATATATATATATATATATATATATATATATATATATATATATATATATATAAAGAAAATGCCTTTTAAGGGTATATAAAGCTTTCTCATATGTGTTTCTTGAACCTATCGAACCATCTCCTTATCTCACTCATTACTAACAATCCTCTTAAAATTATGGTTCAACAAACACTAATACAACCCCCGTCAATTCAACTCCAAACCGTTCCCCTCACACCACTTCCTCGGCTGTTACTAGCAGTGTTGTAAAACTCGCCGAGTACTCCTCCGAGTACTCGCTACTCAGCCCCTTACCGAGGCGAGTTACAAAATCCCGAGTACTCCCCGATCGGTCTCTTACTGAACTGAGCAGTGTTGTAAAAATTGGTCAACTCGGTGATTAATATATATAATATACTAAATGATTTATTATTTAACACACACATGTGATTATTACTACATATATATGTTAAACTTTTAGTAATCATTCACGAAGTGAGACTATTATGTGCTTTTCAGTTTTTGTGTATTCACATGTATTTGATTTTGTTATATATTTCAATCAACTTATGATTTTGACATATATAATTTCCTTAAAAATATTTGTACATGAATTACCGAATTCGAGTACTCCCCGAATACTCCCGAGTACTCGCTACTCGGTAGTCGGCCGAGCCGGTACTGAGTAACGAGTTCTACAACCTTGGTTACTAGTCTTCGCCCCACTCCTCAACCGGCCCATTCTACACCTATCATGTGCGTTAGAGTTTTTGGGAAGTTTGGTTGAACAACTCCCACTATTTAAATTCTCTTACAACATCTATCACTCAACAATTAAGATGATGCCATATGAAGTATAATATGGATGAGAGTGTAGATCACAATCTTGTTGGTTATAAGTTGGTGAAATAGTGTTTACAAGGCCAAGTTTGATTCATGAAATAACTGAGAAGGTGGAAATTATTATAGAAAGGATGTTGGTAGCTTAGAGTCAAAAAAAGAATTATACAAACCTTAAGAATCATCTGATGACATTTGAAGTAGGAGATCAAGTTTTGTTGAAAGTGTCTCGGGAGAGAGGATTGATCTTTTTCGAAAAGAAAGGGTAGTTAAATCCAAGATATATCATGTCATTGAATGTGTTGAATAGAATTGGGAATAAAACTTATCGTTTGGAGTTACCTCAAGACCTACATGAGATTCATAATGTATTTCATGTGTTTTATTTGAGAAAAGGGTTAGGCGATAAGGTGGACTTATTATCATTAGAGGAAATTTGAATTGATGAAAATAAACGCTTAATAAGATGATTGAGTTGGTATTTGTGAAATGGAAGCACTCAACAGGACCAAACCTTACATGGGAGACTGAAATGGAAATGAAGAAAAAAAATATTTGCACCTATCTTTGGATCTCGTGATTTTGAGGACGTAATCGTACTAAGAGGAAGATAATTGTAACATCCTACTTTTAGGGATAGAAAAATTTATTTTAATTAAATAATTAAAATATTAATTAATGAATAATAAATTAATAAAACAATTCAAATAATAAAATAAAATTTGTAACATTTGTAATTTATAGGTATGGTCCTTTTAACCCCTATTTGTAAAATCTTGTCATTATTGGTCCCTAGTTGAGTATGTTGGGCGTACTATATGAGTACGTTGAGCATACTGGCTCAAAGAATGGACACGGAGGCACCCACGTACGTTGGATGTATGCTTGATACCGGGTGGGGCCTGATGGTGGGCATGGCCCATTGTATCTTTGAGATGTATGGTATGAGGTATTTTTGGGGAACTCACTAAGCTTCGTGGTTACGGTTTTTGGCTTTTGTTTTAGGTACTTCCATATTGAAGAGGAAGAGCTCGGGATGATCGCATCACACACACACACACCATATTGTTCCAATTTTTATTTGAATCTTATGTATTTGGATGATTTTTGATATACTCTGATTCATTATGGTTTTATGAAACGTTTTGGTTGATGGATTTAATATTATAAAAATGAAATTTTTGGTCTTGAATTTTGGGACGTTACAAGTTGGTATCAGAGTCTTGGTTTGAGAGATTCTGGCATACTCTCGGGTGTGTCTAAACCTAAACCGAGGATTTGGTAAAATTTTCATAAAAGAATGTTTTATAAAAAAGGAATTTTCCAATGAAAGAAAGGGGTGTGGTGCATGCAATCAAATGAGCTTAAGTAAGTTTTTCCAAAATACCCATACATGTTTTATGATTATGCTTGAATTGTGAATATGTGAATCACATGCTAGATTAGGGCTAAGGATCTAGGAGAGATGCTTTGTATGCATGTTGTATGAGCTTGTCGACTTGCATGCTAGTACTGTTCAGTCAGTGATATGATGGCCTGTTTAGGTTATGCTTGTTCCGATTACTTGATGCTCGAATGTTGTTTGCTTTGTGCTTTTAGGAGTTCTCATTAACTTTAACTAACTAGTAAGCGAATATGCTAAGTTACATATTATTGAGACTAAATAATTTTAGAAGGTTAGGTTTTAACTTTATTGCACAACTCTGGTCTAAATCCAATCGTTGTAGTGTGAGACCTTCCATTCGAAGAATTATCTGGTGTTGGTGATATGTAATTGTATTCGTGAGCAGGTTAGAGGGTGTAAGGGGAGTTCCTTCTACAACTAATGGTAGAGAGTAGTGTGGGGGTTTCCCTAAGAAAACCTAGGAAGAGATTTGGTGTCGGGAGCATTGCTATGTTATAGATTGTATTGATAGATAAGTTGAGTAACTTGGAGGATTTGGGGCAAACCTTGAGGCAAGGACGGATAGATGTGAAAGGTAGTATGGGCCGTGCTACTGAAAGTAGAGGATTCGTACTCGAGTTAAGGGAAGTCACGATGATACCGGGAAGCTTGTAGGTTTTCAGACTCCTCGATGTGTATATATGTATGTTCTGATGGTTTATGTGGTCTATTTTCAGTATGGTGGCCACACAAGGAGGTTGTGGCAGTGGTTTTCGTTCAGGCTCTAGGTCCGGACAGTTGGATGAGCAGATGTAGGAGTTCATTTCGTCTGAGATCACTCGCAGCATACTTGAGAAAACTCATGTGATCTTTGGTACGATCAACGAGGGTATTATGGAGGTTCTGGAAGAGCGCTTGGGCACCTTTCTTTCTGAGATGGTGACATTGATAGGAGCTCACACTTTGACTTTTCGTGAGTTCCGGGTATGTGGAGCCCCGAAGTTCTTCGGGAAGAAGGACCTGATCGTGAGTAGACATTGGTTAGTGGATGCCGCTAATGCCTTCCACACTAAAAGTTGTCCTGATGGGGCAAATGCCAGACTTGCTTCCTATCTTCTGAAAGACAGAGCTCGAGATTGGTGGGAGGAGGTTGGACATGCCCTGGGAGGCGAGGTGATTGATTCCATAACTTAGGATTACTTTGTGACGATATTTCGAGTTTATTTTGCATTGGTAATTGAGGTGCAGCAGTTGGAAAGGGAGTTTCAGGACTTACGCCAGACTACTGAGATGGTGGCTAAGATCACTGCTATGTTCCGCGAGAGGGTGTTGCTGGTACTGCAATATGTGGTTGATAAGGAGATGAAAAAGGCGAGGTACCATGAGATGTTGAGGAGCGATATCAGGTAGTTTGTGAGCCGATCCAGTTACAGGACACTAGATGATATGATAGAGGACAGAGAGAGATAGACATGGAGAGAGAGAGAGAGAGAGAGAGAGAAAGAGTTTGACTTGGAGATGGATAAGAAGTGGAAATCGGATCAGGTTGTGCGAGTATATAAGGTTCATTAGGGTTGTGTACTGGAGTTATTTGACAAGCGGTATCTGATTGTTTTGGTTCCTATTCCCCTTAGTGAGAGCAAGGTTATTGTGGGGATTGATTGGTTGAGCCCCAATGGGGCAATGATTGACCGAGAGCAGCAATTGGTGCGTATCCGAACCCCAGGTGGGGGAGAGCTGGTAGTTCAGGGAGAGGGTTTTCAGCGCATGCCAATTTTATGTTCAACAGCTAAAGCCAGACGCAATCTTCAGCAGGGTTGTTCCAGATTTGTCGCCTATGTAATGGATACCCGAGAGAAGGTTAAAGCAACTGTGGATGATGTGTCGTTTGTTCGGGAATATCTGTATGTGTTCCCTAATGATTTTCCTAGAGTGCATTCGGAGAGGCAAGTGGAGTTTTGGATTGACCTGGTTGTCGGTGCGGCTTCGATTACCAAAGCACCTTATCAGTTAGCACCTCCATAAATGCAGGAGTTGTCTACATAGTTGTAGGAATTGTTAGACAAAGGGTTCATTTGGCCGAGTAGTTCGCCATAGGGAGCGTCGATCCTATTTGTGAAGAAGAAGGATGGGTCACATCGGATGTGTATTGACCAACTTCCGAGGAGCTGAATAAGCTAACGGTGAAGAAACGTTATCCACTCCTGAGGATTGACAATTTATTTGACCGGCTTTAGGATGCATCTTGGCTTTCCAAGATTGATTTGCATTCGGTTTATCATTGGATGAGGTTCAGAGAGGACGATGTGCATAAGACGGCCTTCCGGACTCGTTATGGTCATTACGAGTTCATGGTGATTCCCTTCAGGCTCACCAATTCTCCAGCCACATTCATGGACCTCATGAACCGCATATACAAGTTGATGTTGGATCGGTTTGGGATTGTGTTTATTGATGATGTCCTAGTCTATTATAAGACCCAAGAGTTGCATGATGAGCATCTGAGGGAGGTATTGGAGACTCTAAGGAGGGAGAGACTATATGTGAAGTTCTCAAAGTGTGAAATCCTGTTGTGCAAGGTGCAATTTCTGGGGCACCTTGTCAACCAGAACGGTATTTTGGTCGATCCGGCCAAGGTCGAGGCGGTGATGAGGTGGGAGGTTCCGAGGTCTCCATCTAAGATTCGAAGTTTCCTTGGATTGGCAGGTTATTATCGGATATTCATTTTGTACTTCTCCAAGATAGCGGTTCCTTTGACCCAATTGACGAAGAAGACCGTCACATTTCGCTGTGGGCCTGAGCAGTAGGCAGTTTTTGAGACCCTGAGATAGAGACTATGTGAGGCGCCGATTTTGACCCTGCCTGAGGATTTTGTGGTTTATTGTGAGGCGTTGATCACGGGTTTGGGTGTAGTTCTGATACAGAGGGGTCACATTATTGCTTACACTTCGAGGCAGTTGAAGCCTCATGAGGCGAACTACCCTACACATGATTTGGAGCTGGGGGTTGTGGTGTTCGCCCTTAAGATTTGACGACATTTCCTATATGCAAGGTTGTAGAACTCGTTACTCGGTACCTGCTCGGCCGACTACCGAGTAGCGAGTACTCGGGAGTACTCGGATTCGGTAATTCATGTAGAAATATTTTTAAGGAAATTATATATGTCAAAATCATAAGTTGATTGAAATATATATCAAAATCAGATACATGTGAATACACAAAAACTGAAAAGCACATAACAGTCGCACTTCGTGAATAATTACTGAAAGTTTAACATATATATGTAGTAATAATCACATGTGTGTGTTAAATAATAAATCATTTAGTATATTATATATATTAATCACCGAGTTGACCAATTTTTACAACACTACTCAGTTCGGTAAGAGGCCGATCGGGGAGTACTTAGAATTTTGTAACTCACCTTGGTAAGGGGCTGAGTAGCGAGTACTCGGAGGAGTACTCGGCCAACACGGTGAGTTTTACAACACTGCCTATATGGGGTCCGGTGTACCATATACACGGATCACAAGAGCCTGAGGTATTTGATAGGTAAGCTGAATCTAAATGTGAGGCAACGTAGGTGGTTGGATGTAGTGAAGGATTATGATTGTGATATCCTTTACCATCCGGGGATGGACAATGTCGTGGTCGATGCTCTCATCCGTAAGGCGTTCACGGCTCCGATCAGGGATATGTGTTTGAGGATGAAAGTGATTACTTCACTCTTGGAGTAGATTCGAGAGGCTCGGGTTGAGGCTATGAAGGATGAGCACCAAAAGATTGAGCACATTGTGGGTCAGGTGTCTTCCTTTGATTATGATAGCTGAGGGTTTCAATTGGAGGGTGTCGGTTCCGTACTGGGGTGGTGCGCGACAGGTTTTGATGGAAAAGGCACATAAGTCGAGATTTTCTATTCATCCTGGAGAGACAAAGATGTATAGAGATCTCCATCCTGATTATTGGTGGCCATGTATGAAGCAGGATGTAGCTTGGTATGTGGATAGGTGCTTGACTTGAAGGAAAGTCAAGGCTGAGCATCAAGGACCTCACGACAAGATGCAATCGTTAGACATTCCCGCTTGGAAATGGGAAGAGGATTACCATCACGAAGTTGCCACAGACAGCGCTCGGAGTGGATTGGATATGAGTCATCGTGGCATTTCATTTCGATTCAGGATAGTATCTCTGTCGGAAAGTTAGCCGACATTTACATCAGGGAGGTTGTGGTATGACATGGGGTTCCTATTTCAGTGGTTTAAAACAGGGATGTCCGGTTTATTTCCAGGTTTTGGAAGAGGTTTCATGAGGAGTTGGGTAGTCGTCTGGATTTTAGCAAGGATTTCCACCTGCAAACTGATTGATAGAGAGAGCGGACTATCCAGACCTTGGAGAATATGCGTTGGGCGTGTGTATTAGATTTTGGTGGGATTTGGGATACGCATCTCCCTTTGGCGGAGTTTTCATATAACAAAAGTTATCACACCATCATCGATCAAACTCATTTCAAGATGCTCTATGGGAGGAAGTGCAGGACCCCGATATGCTGGGGAGAGGTCGGTCAGCGAGTCATTGGGAGTACCAAAGTGGTACTCAAGACTATCGAGTTGATTCAGCATGTTCAGAGTAGACTTCAGACAACATAGAGTCGGCAGAAGAGCTATGTCGACAAACGCCGCTCAAATCTAGATTCCAGGTTGGGGATATGGTTCCCCTGAAGGTGTCGTCTTGGAAAGGTGTCATCCGATTCAGTAAGAGGGGCAAGTTGGGCCCCAGGTACATCGGTCCTTTTAGGGTTTTGGCCCGGGTGGGCCAGGGTTGCTTATCGCTTGGATCTTCCCGAGGAGCTTAGTCAAATCCACAACACATTTCACATCTTTCAGTTGCAGAAGTGTTTGGTGGAAGATTTCGCGGTGCTTCCATTGGAGGATGTTCAGGTGGATGATCGCCTGAATCATATCGAGAGACCGATGGCGATCCTAGACCGACAGACGAAAACCTTGAGGAACAAGATTGTTGAGTTGGTGAAAGTCCATTGGCAGCACCGTAAAGTTTAAAAATGGACGTGAGAGCATGAGGACGAGATAAGGGAGCACTACCCAGAGTTATTTGCGGCAGTGGACTTTGAGGATGAAGACTGATTCAAGTGGGGGAGAATTGTAACATTCACAATTTATGGGTATGATCCTTTTAACCCCTATTTTTAAATTATTTTCATTATTGGTCCCTAACCAATTACGTTAGGAGTAATCTATGATTACGCTGAGTGTACTGGCTCGAAGAATGGACGTGGAGGCACCCACGTATGTTGGGCGTATGTGGGAGTACGCTGAACGTACGCTAAGCAGGGGCAAATCCTAATTGTTAGGGTTTGTGCCCTATTTAAACAACTTATGATGCCTTGGGTGCATCTTATGGTCAACCTCCACTTCTCCAAACCCTAAGAATGAAACCCTAATCTTCATTAAGTGTTTGAGAGCCTTTGTGTGATTTTTGTGGTGTGTTTGTGCTCCTTTGAAGGAAGTAAAGCTTGGTGGTGAAGCTTTGGAGGACTAGAAGCTTGACGATCCAGAATCTTCATTAACTTTACAAGCTATTTGAGGTATAAAGATCCTAACTTGATGATTCCTTATGATAAGATCTAGCTTAGGGCTTGTTTTATGCTTTTTATGGTCGTTTAAGCCATGCTTGAGAGTATGAGCTACTCCAGAAGCTAGGAAGGATAGATCTTGGCATTTTTGAGGTCCATTGTTTATAAAAAGGCAATCTTGATGAATCAGTTTGGCTCATGCATGAGTTAGAGTTACTCTTATGGTTCTTTATGAGTTTTGGCCCCCATTAAGTCATAAAAGAATGCAAAGTTGTCAACTTTACGTGTTAAGACACCATTTAGGACTAGACCTGAGAGTTTGGCTTGATGGCTTAATCGATTAAGTGCTTAATGAAAGGGGATGGTTGCCTGTGGAGTACGTTGGGCATACCCAGCTCGTACGCTGCACATAATGGCCTGTGGAGTACGTTTGTCGAATTTTGTGTTTTGAGCTATATTTGGACTTTTAGGTTTGGGCCTTTTTGAGCCAATAGTCTTTTGACATTTGGGTTATTGTTTGACATTGGGCCTTCTTGGATTAGGCCCATAATGGGCTTTGGGTGTCATTTAGGTTTTTGGGCTATATTGGGCTGTTGGAGCTTTTGGGTTGGGCTTTGGTTATTGGTCCAAGTGAGGAAAGGGTTAAATGGTCTTTTACCCTGGGAATTGGACAATTGAATGAGATTCATAGATTTGGTTTATGGCCCAACTTATTAATTGGGCTTTATTCGATTGGTTAGTGTGGGGATTTTCCGGATCGACAGTTCGAGCTTTTATTTGAGATATTCGACAACTTGAGGTGAGTTTCCTCTCTGTGCTTGGCGGGTCAAAGGCACCAATGCCGACCCATGATTTGTTATGATTAAGATGCTAGTTGTTTGTGTGACTCTTGCATGTATGTTATGTGATAGGTATACCAGATGAGGTCCGATGCCAGGCGGGGCCTGATAAGTATATTGTAGGTTATTTATCTTAGTGATTCTTGAATTTTTTTATGTGACTGTATGTGTACCAGGTAGGGCCTGATGAATGTGATAAGGCACGACCCATCTCATACTATTGACATATATGTTCCGAGCAGGGCGCGATGGTTGTTGGGCATGACCCTTTGTATGTTTGATATGTATGGTATGAGGTATATTGGGGAACTCACTAAGCTTCGTGCTTACGGTTTTTAGTTTTTGTTTCAGGTACTTCTGGATCAAAGGGGAAGAGCTTGGGATGATCGCATCGCACACACCACATTGTATTGCTTTTTATTTGACTCTGATGTATCTGGATGATTTTTTATATACTCTGATTTCATTGTGGTTTGATGAAAGGTTTTGGTTGATGGATTTAATATTAAAAAAATGAAATTTTTGGTCCTAAATTTTAGGAAGTTACAAAATCATGTTATTAGTGATTGTATAAATCTGAGATGATAAAAGTTAAACTTATTAAATATAGTAAATAAGGGTTGAAACTAACAAATTCGAGAAAATGTAGTTTGACCAAGTGTTGACTCACTTAAGTGGGATTAAGATCAATAAATTCATAAGAATGGCGAGGAAGGACCAAGCATGAAAATGGTCAAAGTTTAGTTACAAGACTTGAGAGATGATGGTCATTTTTGCAAAAGTGAAAATTGTATGACTAAAATGAGAAAAGGGAAATTGAATAAAACCTAAGGCTATCATTTTCTCCATCGTTTATTCCTAATCACATTTTTGAGATCTTGTGCGGAGATACATGGCATTTTGGATATATTTAACCTACTGAGGATTAGATTCAAGGAACCTTTGGTAAATTGAAGCTAGATTTGAAGCCTCTTTGTGTTGTAAGGTAAAAATCTACCCTGAAACCCTCTAAATCTCAATATAGGGTTTAGATTGGATTACAAATCCGAAATTTGATCTTCGTAAGTAATCAATGGTGGAATCTAGTGTTAATCCTAGCATATTAACTCATGTAACATCCAAGTTTTGATATGTTTTTCCACTCTTTAATTGAGGATTTTATAGTCTATAAGGAAGTAGAAGGATGTTGCGAAGTAGGAAGCCATTTATCGCATTTTCTAAAAAATCTGAAAATCTGAAACTATTTGTAAAAAGCACGGAGTGCCACTTAAGAACCACGACGTGCTTTCAGTCTAGTGGTATGATCGTTTTTTAGGGTTTTTGGTGTATTTAAAGGCCATTAACCCCTCATGGTTCGACCAATCTCAGCCTCCATGACCCTTTGGGTGATTTTCCAGAAACCCTAATACTTTCTCTCTCTCTCTCTCTCTCTCTCTCTCTCTCTTTCTCCCTCTATTCATCTCTCTCTCTCTCATTCTTGAGCTTGTGGTGGATTTGTGAACTTATTTCTCCATTTTTGAGTGAAATATGAAGATCTTGAAGTTCCCAGGGTGTTATTGAAGGAAGGAGCAAGTATAAATCCATCAAAGTTACTTCATTTCTGGAGCATTGTGAGTATGAAGTTACTAACTTGCTCTTTGGATTGCTAAATCTTGTTATTTGTTGTTTTGGTACATTTTAGTTCATTTTTGGTGATCTTAGAGATTAAGGAACTCCAACACCATTTGAGCTCTTGGAAATGTCCCTTAGACCTTTTGGACTAAGAAAATTTTGTACCTTTAGCCTTTTCTTCAAGCCATGCAACTATTAGGTCATTTAGAGTGCAAAAATCAAGATCTTGGTTGTTTTGGTATGTCATAATGGCTAAAGTTGGAAACTTTATCCATTTGGACCTTGTTGGAGTTCAGATCTGGAAGATGGGATTGTGTCTTAATGGATTAAGTCAAAAACTATTTTCAAAAGGCCTAGTTACAATATGTTTTTCTTGGCGTGACATGCTTTTAGAGTTTTTGTTAGATGTTTTTATTTTTTTCCCGATATCTTGAATGTTTTGTCCTTTTGTGGGTGTGAGGCGCCCAGAAGAAAGCGTGGTACACTCGTTGACCTGTTGAATTTTTGACTAAGTTTAACTTTAGGTCAAACTTTAGGGTTTTAGGCTATAGTTGAGGTTGACCTTTGATTTGATGTCTGGGTGATGGGTGAGATAGAACTGGTAGTATTCACATGTTCTGGTGATTATCCGGTCTATTTATGAGGTGAGTTTTCTAATGGTATTACTTATGTTATAATTGTTGTGGTTGGGCTGCATATCTAGCTATGTTGGTAAATATTTGACTGTTGTTGTATATTTATATTTTATATTTCAGTCACTGATGAATCATAGTCATTGGGGACCTAGATATGTTGTATTGGAGTCACTAATGACTCGGGGTCGCCGAGGACCCGAATATGTTGTATTTGAGTCATTGAGGGCTCAGGGTTAATATGGACCCATTGGTTGAAACATACCCATTATTGTTACTTATGCTTAGCTGTGTTGTGTTATACGTGATTGTAATGTCCCAAATTCTAGATTAAAATTTTCATTTTTAAAATAATACAAACACCTATTTTTAATAAAATTTCATTTGGGTCAAACCATTTTTCATAAGCCATTATTTAGAAATCAAAGTTATAAATAAGACAATTCGCAATCCGATAAGTACCTGCAAAATATTTAATCCACAACTGTAAACACAAAGCTTAGTGAGTTTCCCAAAATATCACATTGTAACACTCTATTTCGAATCGTTCCCATTGTGGGGTGGTGATCAAGGATTGGGTATTATCTAACGTAAAACCCTTGAATAATAGAGTTTGAGCTCATTTGGAGGTGCATGATGTAGTTTGGATGATCCAAGTATTCGGTTTATGTTTTGGAGTCCAAGGATATCGGTAAAGGCATTGCTTCGGGACTTTTATGAATTTCGGATTTAAGTTCAGCTGGTTTTCAGGCTAAATAAAGTTGATAGAAGCCTAGGGCTTCTCGTTGCCTTTCCGTGGATATAAAGATCGCCGGAAACGGATAAAGGACACAAAAGTTATGACCATTTGAAGTTAGAGGGGTTTTGGGTCAAACCGGGTACGCATGGCGTACCAAGTGGGAACACATGGCGATCAAAAGGAAAATGGACACGGGATAGATTAGGAATGCAGGACGTTCCCCAAGGGAACGCAACGCGTTCGCTGGTCAGATTCAAAAGCTCATTTTTAGGTTTGGTCCCTTTATAAGCATCATTATGGACCCAAACCTCTTCCATCCTTCAGCCTCCATCCTCTCTAACCCTAAGAACAAAACCCTAGTACCCATTTGTGTATTTCTTGAGCTTCATGGTGATTTTTGTGTGTTTTGGTGCTTGAAGAGAAAGAAGGAACTTCTTGAAGAGTCAATTCTTGACTTAGAGCTTTTGGATCCAGGCTTTGCTCACCTAGATCTAACTTCTGGAGGTATAAAATCTTAACCTTGACAACTCTTTCATGTAGATCTAGCTAGTTGGTCTTGGTTATGGTTTTGGTCCCTTTGTGGTGGTTCTTGTGAGTAGAAGTTACTACAGAACCTTTGAGCTTCATATTTGGTCCTTTTTTAGGCTATAAAGTCATAAAGTTTGGATCTTGATAGGTAAAAACCTTCCATGCATGATTTGGTTGTCATTTGATGAAGTTTGGGACTTAGGGTTTTGGCTTGGGTCCCATTGAATTATGATAAGTCATAAAGTTGGAAACTTTATGACTTAAGAAGTCCCTTTGAATCAGATCTGGAAGTTTGGACTAAGATCTCAAGGTAAAAGTTGGCATCTTGGCCTCTTTATGGAGTTAGAATGCTTAAAATCATGATTGGGTCCTTTTGGACCATGCAAAGGTGCCAACTTGACAAATTTATGGATTAAGCCACTGATATGAAGCTATTGTGAGGATTTGGACGTTGGACTTAAGGTATTAAGACGTTTCGGGTAATTTTTGGACAATGGCTGGGAACGTCGTGCGTTCATCTTGGGAACGCGACGCATTCGGGCAAAGGGTCTCGATCTGTGGTCTCGCAACGAACGCCCTACGCTCCATCAGGGAACACAACGCGTTCAGTTCATTAGTGCGATTTTTGGGCTTTTGGTCATGGACTTGTTTTGGGCCTCGAGTTGTGCTATTGGACCATTAGTGGGCCTTGGGCTAAGTTTGGGTTGGACCCATTAAGGAAAGGGTACAATGGTCTTTTACCCTAGCATTCAAGACGTATAATTTGAGGCCATGTTTAATGGATTATGGCATAATTATTAATTGGTATTTATTTGTTGTTAGTGTGGGATTTCCGATTCGGCAGTCGAGTGTTATCTGATTTTATAGCAGATCGAGGTGAGTTTCCTCCTGTTTGAACATGTTGGAGGCACCAATGCCGGCCCGTATTTATGTTATGTGTTTCTAGATTACGGTCCGATGTCGGGCGGGGCCCGAGGAATGTGTATATGTATGATTCCGAACTAAGGTTCGATGTCGAGTGGTACCCGATGACTATGTGCATGTTTAGTTACACTTGTTGTCTTTGTGATACTTGTATGAGCCTGGTAGGGAGGTGAGTGTGGGAGGGGTCCCGTATCTCATCACCAGCTGAGTGTGGACGGGGTTCCATATCTCATCATTAGCAGAGTAGGGGCAGGTCCTATTTTCGCTAAGTGTGGGTAGGGCTCGTATCTTAACATTATTTGAGTATGGATATGAATGGATTGGTATATTTGGTTTTACTTGTTGTCTGTGTGATACTTGTATGTGTTTCTTAGTTAGCTGAGTGTAGGTGGGGACCGAATCTCACTATTAGTTGAGTGTGGAAGGGGCCCAAATCTCCTAGTTAGTCGAGTGTGGGCGGGGTCTGTATCTCCTAGATAGCTGAGTGTGGGTGAGGCCTGTATCTCACTAAGCATGGGCGGGGCCCGTTAGCCGAGTGTGGGCGAGGCCCGTATCTCCTTGAGTGTGGGTGGGGCCTGTATGTCCTAGTTGCATGTTATGTGTATGGTATCTAATAGTTTGGCGTGACTCACTAAGCTTCGTGCTAATGGTTTTCAGTTTTGGTTTCAGGTACTTCCAGTTGCAAAGAGAAGTGTTTAGGATGACTGCATTGCACACACCATGATGATTAGCTTGGGATGTTTACTTTGATGTTTTGATTTGGAAACTCTAATAATAATGCTTTGAAATACTTGACTCATGTTTTGATGGAATGGTTTGATAACTATGGTTTTATTAATAATTAAAAATGAAATTTTTGGTCATGATTT
This sequence comes from Lactuca sativa, assembly GCF_002870075.4. Classification (NCBI taxonomy): domain Eukaryota; kingdom Viridiplantae; phylum Streptophyta; class Magnoliopsida; order Asterales; family Asteraceae; genus Lactuca; species Lactuca sativa. Next base: position 129,964,938 of record NC_056626.2, read on the forward strand.
TTGGGATGTTACACACATACAACACAACATAACAATTAGCTATGGGTTATCAGTAGCCTTGGAACTATCATTAGTCTTGAATATCACATACAACACAACAATATAAAGAACTATGGGTTACCAGCAACCCTGGGGACCATCAACAATCCTAGTAGGCTAACTGCACACCCTATGGATTAACAGCATACCTCACGGGTTATCAGCAACCTTGGGGACTATCAGTAGTCCCATGGACTCACAACCCAATTTACATATAACAAAAATCAACAAATAAGACACAACTGGTCAACATGTATAGAATACCACACAGGCAGATATATTAAGAAGACTCACCTTGCAGATAACAGTTAAACACAATAGCTCTCACATATTTCAAACCGGTATTATGAGACACCTAACAACAATAAGGAAGTACCCTCTCAGACTACATCCTAAAACCTTTAAATTGACCAAAAGCCCACCATGGTCAAAGTCAACATCAGCTGATCGTCATGTCGTGGCCACCCATTGGTCACGTCGTGAAAACGTTAAGGCAAAATAGTCGCGAAGCTGTCCGTCGCCACGTCGTGGCAATCAACCCGTCATGTCGTGGGCTCTAGACAACTTAATTCTTTAAGCTCTTAGACCTTCAACCCAAGCACTCGAACTTTCCAAAAAGCCTTTTCCATCCCAAAGCACTATAAAATCATTTATATTTAGAGATGCATGTCCAATACATCTCTTGAACACAAGCTAGGTCAAAATGACCAAAATAAGATCTTAACTTCAAGCATAGTGCCCAAAAGATCAGATCCATAAACTAAAATACTCTTGTGACAAGGTGGAATGTTAAATTTGCAAATTTATCACATCCAACAACAAAATCTACATTTAATGGACCAAAACAAGCTTAGAATCTAGATCTAGCAACTTACAAGCATAAAGATGGAAACTTGAATTATACCCAAGGTCCAAAAGATAGATGGAAGCTGAAATCTTCTTATGCAAGGCTCCAACACTCCATCTTGAAAGAACTTCCAACCAAAATCCCCCAAAGTACTCCAAAAATGGATGAGAGAGGAGAGGGGAGGCTCAAAGTGGTGAAAGGGAGGCTAGGGTTTTTCTCAAGAGACCTTAGATGTGACGGAGGATGGAAAATACCCCAAAAACACGAAACCACCGTTTAAATACATAGAAAACCCTAAAAATTCATGGCCTTGGGCTGCCCAATGATCACCTCGTGACAACCTTCTTGTCACCCCGTGATGACTCATCACGTCATGAGGATCTGCTCATCACCTCGTGACAACGAGTTTTCACCCAAATCTACTCCAACTTCAAACAATCATAACTTCTTCGTTTCAACCCCATTTTCGGAGATCTTTATATGCGCATAAAGGTATTGATGAGCCCCACAACCCTATCTAATTACTTTTGACTTAATACATGTCAAACTAAATACTATAATCCATGCAAGAAGCCTGATATACCACATTTCCCATTTTACCCTTTTTCTTTGAAACACAATTTCAAGGGCTTTAATCACATAACCTAACATTATCAACATCTGATAGGGTCTATACTCTATTCCTTGAAGCCCACAACCATTTCTAGATCCATTTACAACCCATTTTCCTAATAATAGAAACATATTAAAACTAGGTGTTACAATGATACTTTGAGAAACTAATTAAGCTTTGGTTTACAATTGTGGATTAAATGTTTTTTTCAAGTACTTTATCAGTTCGTGAGAATGCGAAGGCATGATTGTACACACACCAGCAGCTTTATGATTTGATATTTCGTATTGTTTTCATTATAACTTTAATTTTGAATTATGGTTTATGAATAAATGGTTTTCCCTTGGATATATCTTTACAAAAATGAGTATTTATTCTATTTTTAAAACTGAAAAATTTATTCTTTGAATCAAGATGTTACAACTCCTAAACTTCATGGGATCAAACCATACTTAATGAATGAGCAGTTTGGTAACAATTTGATGCTTTGAAGATGCATACATGGTGAAATTCTCATGTATATTGAATTAAGTGACTTTTGGATTATTTTATTTGTCTTTCCAATGATTTAAAATAAGATCTCAAGCTAAATGATCATAAAACACCATAACATGCATTACTTAGACACGCAATCAGAAGATGAGCTTGATCTAGGTTTTTCTTGACAAATTATGAGGTTTTGGTTATGATTCCAATGTTTGATTCATTTTTTTTGTAATTATTCATTCAATGATGAATTAGGCCAAGTAAATGGTTAGAGTTGGAGTAAGGGGTTAAGAGAAACAATAATTTGGAAGTTATGTGGATACAAATGTTGTAAAACATTTTTGAGTTGTATCAACTCTAGAATCATCCAATTCAACCCTTGATCAATGGAACTCAATATTCCAATACTA